>NC_079168.1:4384775-4652275 GCF_947568905.1 Ostrea edulis
TCGGATGGGGCCACAATAGGGGATCAGAGTTTTACATACAAATATATATGAAAAATCTTTAAAAATCTTCTTCTCAAGAAGCACTGAGCCAGAAAAGCTGAGATTTATGTGAAAGCTTCCTGATATAGTGCAGATTCAGGTTTGTTAAAATCCTGGCCCGCTGGGGTAGGATAGGGCCACAATAAGGGATCAAAGTTTTACATACAAATATATAGGGAAAATCTTCTCAAAAACCATTGGGCCAAAGAAGTTCACATTTACATGAAAACTTTCTGACATAGTGTAGATTCAAGTTTGCAAAAACCATGGCCTCCAGGGATACGTTTGGGGCCATAATAGGGACTACGGTTTTACATGCAAATATACCGTATATACTCGCCTATACGTCGGATGTATTTTTTAGGTTATTTTGTAGGAATTTGCCATTGACCCGCTTATAAGTCGGTACAATTTTTGTCAGAATCGGTTGACAATTTCAAGTCAATGCTCTAGTGTTTTTACCTATGTTTCAAATAATATTTTGAGAAATTAATAATTATGAGGTGCTCAATATCCAAGCCATATCTGTTTGGGGTTTAAACGCATCCCTTGATCTATTATGGAGGATGATCCCTTGTTTACCTAAGCAATTATGGTCTCCTAATTACCAGTACCTGACACCGTGTTTACTTAGTGGCACGTGCCTCTCGAAAACTGTTATTGTGGGATTCTGGTATAATTCATTGTATCAACAATAGAGTTTTTAAGAGTCAAGAATGATAATCTAAATTATCTGTTAACAATATTCAATCTTTTATGAAATATATTTCAGCCGGTATACATATGAATATTTCAATCTTAAATCGGGTTTGTAATTCAATTTTACCGATAAACGCTAGATTAGTTGAATTGAAAGTATTAGTTATCGGTATGTAAATAATTTTTAACTAGATAAAAATATGTAAATACTTGTACTTTATACATAATTTTAAAATACATAAACAATACAATATGTCTAAATATTTGTGAACAATAATCATCTGTGTGGCAGTCCATGATAATGGTCGGAGTTGTTTAAAAAACACTACATTACGCCGCCCAGAAAAATACCAATCTTCTTAGGACGCGCCTAGATTAGTCGGACATTTAAGAGTTTTGGACCAAAAATTGACTCCCAAAAATCCGACTTATAGGCGAGTATATACGGTACATAGAAAGTCTTCTGATATGGACCAAGGTGACTCCGGTGAGCGATGTGACCCATGGGCCTCTTGTTTATATTCATATGAAGCAGAATTTATTTAAAACCTTCTACGTGAGAAGAAAAAATATCTTGCTGTGGCCTTCAATTCAACATTTAGGTATATTGACGTTTTATCTATTAACAATAATTTTCATTCATATGATAATTCGATATATCCCTGTGAAATCGAAACAAAAGACACCACAGAGTCGTCCACTTCTGCCTCATTAATAGATATTTTATTGAAATTAGAAATTAACGGCAAACTAACAACTCAACTTTATGACAAACGGGGTGATTTCAACTTCTCCATCATCAATTTTCCATATTTATGTAGCAATATTCCATTATCACCTGTATGTGGTGTTAATATCTCTCAACTGATTTGATACGCAAGAGCTTGTTCTGCGTATGGTCAGTTTTTAAATCGAAGCAGGCTACTGACAAACAAACTGATGTTACAGGGATTTCAACAGTTTCGTTTAAAGTCAGCATATCACAAATTCTATGGTCGTTATTACGATCTAGTTTGCCAATACAACCTATCATTGGGTCAAATGCTGTCTGACGTGTTTCATACCGATTGTTAGGCCGCACAATCATTCAATATTCTTACGAGGCAAAATTTATTCAAACGCCTTTACACGGGACATCCGACATTGAGGATTATTATTCGCACCTGATGCCGAGCGTTTGGCGATGGAACTGTCACTACCTGTTTTTACGACTTACATGTAGGTCTGTCGTGGTCGGGATTCGAACCCGGCCTTTCCTATGTAGGACGAAAGCTCTAACCTCTAGACCAACCGTACCTTAAGTACTTCGGTATATACATGTATTGCTTAGGTTAACTTTTCCTGAACATCTATAGGTCAACATCCAAGGTCAAACACTTTAACACAATAAGAAAGGTCTTGTCAAAAGGATATGAAACAAGATATATCGCACACCTTTTAAACTTATGAGCAAGGTTAAAGTTTCGGTTAGTGTTTTCAAATTTAGTTTAAACTCCAAGGCCACAAAGCAAACATCATGCCATTATAAAATGAAATTTCTTTCATAAGGAATCTATATACAAAAGATGAAAGTCCTACCTTAAATAGTTTAGGAGATATTGTTTAGGCTAGGTTATCTTAAAAGTAGGCTAAGGTCAAGGTCACAAGGTTGCAGACTTTGGTATAGAGAAAAGGGTCTTCCAAGGAGTGCATACATGCATTATTGGGTCAAATGCTGTCTGGCGTGTTTCATACCGATTGTTGGGCCGTTCTTGGCACACTGATTTTGACTACGGATAACTTCGTTTACCTGATCAAGATATAGGGCTCACGGCGGATGTGACCGGTCGACAGGGGATGCTTACTCCTCCTATACAACTGTTTCCACCTTTGGTAAATCCAAGGGTCCGTGTTTGTCCAACTCTCTATTTTGTATTGCTTATAGGAGTTATGAGATTGATCACTTCGTTATCTTCACCTTTTATCCTCCCCATTGAAAAGGTAAAAGCAAGATTAAAATTTCGGACAGAAAGGACAAACACTCAACCTGCTCCTCTTGATGTCACTTGAGAACTAATATGTAACCTGATCGAGACTTAACCCCAAATCTTAACCAGGTTGGCCCTTTTGTATCGTTTTTCTATGTTCATTTGTGAAGGGACGGATGAGACTAGAAGGGCCAAAAATGAAATAACAAAGTCATAGAATCAGAGTCAAATCATTGTTATTATTAATAAGATTATTATTAATGTATTATGTAATCATGTCATGACATTTGAAAATAAATTATCAATAAAAAACAAAGTTTGGAAATTGTCTCACTTCTATACTGCTAATTGCAGTTTTCAAAAGTCATTATAAGTTTATGTCGCATGTTAATCATCATTTGTCTTCCTCCTGCTCAGTCTCTTGAAGTTTTTCCTCTCGTACCGCACTCGGTCGGTAAGCTTCTTTCGGAAAGAAGACCCGATCCTACTCTGGACTTGGAGCATCAGGGCGACACCGTCCGCTGCATCACCGAGGGCCGGGATGACTGAAGATTGTGTAATGCCCCCGTTCTTGATCAGGACACCACATAGGCGGACGATGCTCTTCACCCCCGTCTATGTGAAAGTCCTCCTTCCATGCTATGTAATGGGGAAAAATAATTTAATCATTTTGATTAAGACCCATTTGTACATTCAAGAACTACCATGGTGTTTCTAAGGGTCCTTACCTCCATCTGTACGTCATCTAAGTCTTCTTTCTAAGAAGAGGATGTCTGGAAGGTAGACGGAGGCTGTCTGGGAGGTAGAAGGAGGCTGTCTGGGAGGTAGACGGAGGCTGTCTGGGAGGTAGAAGGAGGCTGTCTGGGAGGTAGACGGAGGCACGTCCTCTATTGCCAGGGTATCCCGTGGGGCTGTTGTTGTTTCTAGAGTTTCTCCAGACAAGGCTGATGTGTTCATCTGAATTGAATTTAAAAATAATCACAATAACTTAAGTAAGATAAAAAGGAAAAAAGACAGGAATAATGCGACCAATGATGTAATGAACCCTATCTTAACCCGTCATAGTTTTGGTGATCACCGACGAACTGGGGAGGGTCATGTCCTGTCGACTCTGCATGTTGTAATACTTGTCTGCAGTTGACGACTGGTGGCTCATATGAGCCGCCAGGGGAGCGCAGGACCACGGATGGCTCTTCCTAACTCCCGTTACGACCGACTTCATCATGAGGGTTGCACTGACGTTGGATTACCTCCCATGAAATGTCTGCCACAAGTTGTTGATGGCTTTGTGGATGCCACTGGTTGTCAAGGGTACAGGAACGGAAGAGTGGTCCTTCACGCTGACGAACATGTATGATAATTCATCTTCACAGTGTTGTACTTGGGTAGGGTCCTAACCATGTTGTTGTATGATTTCATGTAGGCCCAGAGAGGATCTGGGAGCGCCACAGAAGCTGGCCGCATGTAGTTGGTCTTGTGCTTTGAAATCTGAAAACAAAGACATGAAAAATCTGAATGTTGTAGGCATGTTTTAATAGATATTTATATCATACACCAAATTACAGCGAAAATTGGACTCTAGAATCTCTTATTTGCAAACGAAACACCCTTTTATCATTCCGTGAAAAATCATAAAAAAAAATCATAAAATAATTGAGAGCTTGTATCACTCTTTCGATGGTGAAATCATACTTCATAAGAGATGCTTTATCGAGCCATTAAATACAAATTTAATGGAATGAGCTACCTTCATGAAATAGAATTTTTACCTTGCACAAAACTATCTGGGTCGGATGATTCCTCCTCTTCGCCGCTACTGGTATAGTCTCTAGACACTTTTCTGGGAAGTCGATGAAAGGTCAGTTTGGCTGCTTTCTTCTAAACTCCGATTGGCGCTCGCGGACTGAGTGTGAGCTACAGACACCTTGGGGCTGACTGTTTATGAGGGGTCACCCAGAGAGGCGGTGACCGACATTGTCGCTGGGGATTGTTGCATCGATATCTTCGATCTTAATTCGTGACTAATCATGACTCTGCTGTTGCTGAGACGATTTCAAAGATTCCCCATATACATCCCCCATATAGCACTTTGATTCTCTATTGTAGCCGCACCGTACCACAATTTGAACAAACTTGAATCTGCACTAACATTTTACATATTAATATACATGTAAATAACCATGACTCTGCTGATATTGAAAAGATATTTCACGATTTCCACCATATATTCTTATGTCAAACTTTGATCCCCATATTATTGCCCCACCCTACCCCCGGGTGCCATAATTTGAACAAATATGAATCTGAATAACATGGAGATATTTTTATTGAAATATATTTATGACTCTTTAATTTAATGGTCCTGTTCTTGTGAAGAGCTTTAAAGCTTTTTTCAATATATTTCAATGTAAAACTTCGATACCCTACTGTGGTCTCACACTACCACCCCCCACCCCACCCCCCACCCCTCCCCTTGGGGGTCAGGATTTGACCGATTCTGAATCTACACTTTGTCAGGATTCTTTTTTCAATTCTTATGGCCCAGTGGTTGTTCTTCAATTCATTTTTAAATTCCCCCGTTTAATATTTTTACTTCATTATTTCCCATTTGAAAAGAGCATAGCCCTTTACTTGCTATACTTGAATCCCATTTACCCGAGAATGATTTGTCCCAAGTTTGATTGAAATTGAACAAGTGGTTCTAGTGAAGACGATGAAATTTGGGAAAGTTAATGACAGAATGTATTTGCAAATCATGAGCCTTACATGTATATCTAGATCTGGTACACGGAGTAATCTGTAATCAGAAATGGAGAACCACGACCGACCAAACAATTGGTATGAAACATATTAGATAGCCCTTGACCCAATGAAGGTTGTATTAGCAAACTATATCATAGTACCTACCACATAATTTGCGAAATGCTGACTTTAATTGAGACTGTTGAAACTTCTGGATTATGAACTTATTTGTCAGTAACCTGCTTCGATTTAAAAACTGATCATAAATAGAACATGCTCTCGCATATTTGATCAGTTGAGAGACATAAACGCCATATGCCGGTAATAATGGAATGTTGCTACAGAAATATGGGTATACGTGTATTTTGTTTAGATTAGATATGCAGTTAATGTGATTTTTGTATCATATGTGCAGGTAATGTGTGTTGTATATCAAATTTATATATGATATGTTGTACGTATGAAATGTATAGATAATGTCTTGTTTGAATCAAACGCACAGGTTATTGTTTGTTTTTATGGGTAAGATGTGGTGTGCATTAAATGTTCATATTTTCAAATTTGATTTCTTGCATAAATGAGTTAGTACATCGCATCTCCGTTTTTTACTGGTATTCTTGCTAATTTACACGGGAATGTGACAATGACCTTTCCTTGCAATTCCAAAGTAAATCATTCCCATGCTGATGAATTACAATGCATGTAATTCTATTTATAGTATATTTAATAAGCTTTGTGATTCTATGCAATTACATGACGTTCATGAAATTAAACTTTCTTCCATTATATGTCCCTCACATCCGAGCAACTGATTGCATTTATGATTAGATGATTCAGTATTATAATTTGTTAATTAATTTCCATTATTTATATATATATACCGTATATACTCGCCTATAAGTCGGATTTTTGGGAGTCAATTTTTGGTCCAAAACTCTATGTCCGACTTATCTAGGCGCGTTCTAAGAAGATTGGTATTTTTCTGGGCGGCGTAATGTGGTGTTTTTTAAACAACTCCGACGATTATTATGGACTACCACACAAATGATTATCTAGACATATTGTATTGTTTATGTATTTTAAAATTATGTATAAAGTTCAAGTATTTGCATATTTTTAACTAGTTAAAAATTATTTACATACCGCTATATAATTAATACTTTCAATATTCAACTAATCTATCGTTATCGGTAAAATTGAATTACGAACCCGATTTAATATTGAAATATTCATATGTATACTGGCTGAAATATATTTCATAAAAGATTGAATATTGTTCACAGATAATTTAGATCATCATTCTTGACTCTTAAAATTGTTGATACAATGAATTATACCGGAATCCCACAATAACAGTTTTCGCGAGGCCCGTACCACTAAGTAAACAGTCACACAGTGTCAGGTACTGGTAATTAGGAGACCATAATTAGGTAAACAAGGGATCATTGCCCATAACAGATCAAGGGTAGCGTTTAAACCCCAAACAGGTATGGCTTGGATATTGAGCACCTCTTAATTATTAATTTCTCAAAATATTTTTTGAAACATAGGTAAAAACAGTAGAGCATTGACTTGAAATTGTCGACCGATTCTGACAAAAATTTGTACCGACTTATAAGCGGGTCAATGGCAAATTCCTATAAAATAACCTTAAAAAATACAACCGACTTATAGGCGGACCGACTTATAGGCGAGTATATACGGTGTATATATATATATATATATATATATATATATATATATATATATATATGACATTCGAAGATAAAATTGCGAGTCAGTTAACCGCAACTCGTTCTGATCGATTTATTTGTTGATCATATCCAAATATACATTTTGTGACACAATTAATGGCTTTAACTCAAATATTTATGTGTACAGAAGACAATGCAACACATCAGTAATATTCTGTTTATGTTTGAAGGGGGCGGCATGTTCAATAACAAATCGATGTGTAACAGAGATACATACTAAAAACAGTTTACATTAATGTTAACAGTACTCAACACTTATTTTATTTTCTTCTGCAAGATTAAAGAACACGAGAGGGATGGAGCAGTAAAGCGGATGTCAAACAGTAATTAGCACATTTCCTCACGTACCGCTATACAGTTAATTATCTCCAAATTAACTAATTAGATACGTGAAAACGCAAACTTATCACTATTCAGAGCTTTTGGAAATGGATTGCGAAATATGTAGTTAAAGATATATTATCATTATGTGAAAGGTGAAGATAACGAACAGTGATCAATCTTATAAATCCCTTAAGCAATACAAAATAGATAGTTTGGCAAACACCGACCCCTGAACACACCAGAGGTGGAATCAGGTGCCTGGGAGGAGTAAGCACCCCCTGTCGACCGGTCACACCCGCCGTAAACCCTATATCTTCATCAGGTAAACAGAGTTATCCGTAGTCAATATCAGTGTGCCACGAACGGTCTAACAATCGATATGAAACACGTCAGACATATATATAAGAACTAGATTTAGTTCTAGAACAACAAGAAGTAGAGATAGTGGCATTTTATATTTACCAAAAGTTCGAACTGAATATTAGACACGCTTTTTTAAAGGTACACTCCACAATCTTATGGAATCGATTGCCTGCGTCTGTCATAAACTGTGGTTCTATTACATCTTTGAAATCAGCATACTTGCAGCATTATTACTCAAATAAGTGATATATAGATTTGTATATGTTATCCCCCCAGTGATATCGTGTACATATTTTATGTATATATTTTATATTATGTTATCTATTTTTCTATTCTCTCATTTATCTCATGTTTTATACAGGACCACAGTGTATACTAGTCACTTGATACAAATTGTGGTGACCTGTCTAAATAAAGAATTTATCATTATTATAACTCTGTCATATAAAGGAAAGATTTTCGCTCCAGAAATATAACTGATCATAGATTTGAATGAATAGTTGATTTCCCTGTCAATGTGTCCATCTCCAAGATATTTCGCTGCTTTCTTTGGTTGTAACATTAATATGCTTGCTTTTGGACATAACAACCCTGACGCTAGAAAGAATAGAACAGAATTTCATGAGAAATGTGATGAAGCAAACATTGCATCGAAATAGGTATTTTTCATTTCTTATTCTGAGAACCCTTACAAGAACACAGACTGACAAAACTAAGTGTAATGTCAATGATTGATTGTTTTGAAGTTTTTTGCCACATTCAACAATGTAAAACTACCTTTGTCCATCAAAAGATATCAGAACTGTAGATTGTGGATTCCGTTCGTAGTTCCTGTTGATGATGTCGTTCACATCATCAGGATACGGCACCCAGCACCCCTCTGTGTTTCTCCAGATCCAGGATCTCTTCGGTAGCGCTAAATACGACTTCTTGGAATGTGGAGCATTGATGGTCAACTGTGTGTTATTTCCATTTGTTGATTCGGAGGGGTCGAACTCTCTCAGTAACCGTGGCATTGATTTAGTGACAGAGGCACTAGTTGCACCATCAAAAGGAAGTTCGTGGTTTTCTGCTGGATCTACAAAAAACGCTTTTTTATTTTTTTTTTTATTTTTTTTTTTTTGCGAATGCTCCATTTCACACTCATTTCATTAAAATTTTTAATCGAAATATTCATGTTCCATACTTGTATCTGGTTTGATCTCATTCGTCGAAGGGGAACTGAAACAGAAGAAGTATCTATTAAAACAAACATGTAGTTGACATCCTCATCAATAAATTTTATTTGTTGCATAAATTGAAATAACATGTGTTTATGTAAAGCTTACCAAATCTGAACATCAAACTTTCCCTCGTATCCGAATCTATAATTTCCTCTTACTGAATTTGGCCATCGCACCTGGAATTCACAATAATGGAAATATTCATATGTAATTACTAGGGCAAAAACCAAGAAGACAGAAAATCCTCTTGATCTCTAATTTAAATTTTGTTTAGATATTATATCTTCTTTATTGTGGTACAGCTGCAGTCGTGTTTTGAACATGCATATGTTTAAAAATTAAGAGGAGCTGTATATAATTATATGAACTACACGTGTCTACTATCAAACGTCATAAAACACGTCCGATCAGACGGACATGCTACTTGCAATGTGATATCCAATTAATTATCGGGACCTAATTAAGGTCGAATTGAATAAACAAAGATGAAAGGTCCGTTCGATCCTCACAGTTAATTTAGCTTAGAAATAGTGTTGTTTTTGTTGATTTGTTTCTTTTCCACCTATAGTTAACTTCTTCTCCGCCTATAGTTAACTTCTTTTCCGTCTATAGTTAACTTCTTTCCTACCTATAGTTAACTTCTTTTCCACCTATAGTTAACTTCTCCGCCTATAGTTAACTTCTTTTCCGTCTATAGTTAACTTCTTTCCTACCTATAGTTAACTTCTTTTCCACCTATAGTTAACTTCTTTTCCACCTATAGTTAACTTCTTTTACGCTGAAGAAGGGAAGGGCTGACGAGAAAAATTCTTCGTGTCGTAGGATCATTTGACTGCATCACATAATTTCTCTTTTGAGCGTGCATCTACTTTGTAGATCTGACGATTTTCGGTATAAGAGTGGTGTTAGTTTATAATGCTTATTAACAACTTAATAACTCAACTTTATGACAAACGGGATGATTTCAACTTCTCCATCCTCAATTTCCCATATCTATGTAACAATATTCCATTATCACCTGCATATGGTGTTAATATCTCGCAACTGATTCGATACGCAAGAGCTTGTTCTGCGTATGGTTAGTTTTTGAATCGAAGCAGGCTACTGACAAACAAGTTGAGGTGGAAGGATTCGAACCGTCTCGTTTAAAATCGTAAACTTTATGGTCGTTATAGCGATCTAGTTTGCTTTATACAACCTATCATTGGGCCAAATGCTGTCTGACGTGTTTCAAGCCAATTATTAGGCCGTTCTTAGCACACTGATTTTGACTACGTATAACTCCGTTTACCTGATCAATACATAGCGTTCACGGCGGGTGTGACCGGTCGACAGGGGGTGATTACTCTTCCTAGGCACCTGATCCACCTCTGGTGTACCCAGTGGTCCGTGTTTGCCCAACTCTCTATTTTACATTGGTTATAGGAGTTATGAAATTGATCACTGTTCGTTATCTTCGCCTTTCATTGTAACTTCTTTGATGGAAGGAATTTGATGAATAAGATCTTACGTAAATAGTTGCGTCAGCCTTCACTCTATACACAGAACCGATACTTCCAGGTCCGCCATCTTGATTTGCCCATTTCCAGTCTGGCCCTATAAAAATTCGAAAATGTTTAACTTTAGATGAACACGAAGTGTGTTATATCAACGGAATAAAGAATGTAAAGGATGCACATTGAAAACGGAAATATTCATATCTTGTGATCAGTCATCCAAAATTCCTTTCTTAAACACCACTCTGATTCCACGCACAAGTACTCTGAAGTTGAAATAAAAACTATGCTGGAGTTCCTCATTGACAATATCTTCGTAGTCTTTGGTGATCAGATCTTCTAAGGGTCTGTTGGAATTCCAATGGGCACGAATTGTGATCCTTAGCTAGGTGACCTGTTTTTATGTTCTTATGAAGCAGAATTTATCAAAAAAACGTCTACGTGAGACGGAAAAAAAATCTCTAGCTGTGGCCTTCAATTCGACATTAAATTGGTACCGTATAAGTTTTACATTAGATATATCAACGACGTTTTATCTATTAACAATAATTTTCATTCCGTATGCTATTTCGATATATCCCTGTGAATTCGAAACAAAAAATAACACAGAGTCGTCCACTTCTGCTTCATTAATTGGTATTTTATTGAAAATAGATATTTAAAGGGCATGCCACGATTGAGCTAAAAATTTATTTTCCCATTTTTATCTTTTACAATGCTTAACTAAAGTGTTTCTAATGGTGAACCAAAATTTGAATATCAGTTTTTTAGTTACAATTGAGATCCAGCACTCACAATTCTTTGTTATGCAAACAAGGCTCGTGCAATGTTTTTGTTTACATTTAGATTGGTTAATAGAAAATAACATGTTTGAAACAAAATGAGATATGCTTAACACTAGAGACTATTCAGTTATGTTCAGAATTAACTTGTAAATTGAAAATTCTGCTTTAAACTTACTTTTTTCTAGTATATTTAGCCTATGTAAACAAAACACAACAGTACCTCGGAAACTGATATTCAGATTTTCATTGACCATTACAAAGACCTTAGTTATGCATTGTGAATATTGAAAATGGAAAAGTATAATTTGAAAATTTTCAGCTCAAATCAAGTCCATGCCCCATTAACGGCAAACTAACAACTCAACTTTATAACACACGGGACGAATTTATCTTCTCCGTCGTCAATGTCCCATATCTATGTAGCAATATTCCATTATCACCTGTATATGGTGTGTATATATTTCAACTGATTGGATACGCACGAGCTTGTACTGCTATGATTAGTTTTCAAATTGAGGCAGACTACTGACAAAGTGATGCAGGGGTTTCAACAGGCTCATTTAAAGTCAGCATTTCGCAACTTCTATGGTTGCTATAACGACCTAGCTTGTCATTATAACCTACATGTGTTATTTGGTCAAATGCTGTCTCATGTATTTAATACCGATTGTTAGGTAGTTCTTAGCACAATGGTTTTGACTTCTGATAAATCCGTCTACCTGATCAAGATATAGAGCGGGTGCGACCGGTCGACATGAACTGCTTACTCCTCTTAGTCTCCTGCTCCCTCCTCTGGTGTGTCCAGAGGTCCATGTTTCCCCAACCCTTTATTTTGTATTGCTTATAGGCGTTGTGAGATTGATCACTGTTTGTTGTCTTCACCTTTCATGCATGTAAATTACAGTACCTCGTTCCACAAGACATCCCACAGCTATGAGGTCACTGCTATTCAAGATCCTTGGTTCATCACATACGACAACGTCATAAATCTCCTTTCCATATCGATACTTAAAAGTTTGACCATGGTCCCATTCTACACGGAGACATTCTACCAATAAAAGATAGGGAATAACCATCTTCTCTTTTGTTATTTGTGACTGCTGATTTCACGCTTTAAGGGGGCTGGTAAAGCGGATGTTAGGAATCAGCATTTACAGTTAGAAATAACAGATATAATTTACATTTGTTTAAAAACATGTCAGAGAGCCGCATTCTCAACAGTACTGTCATAAAGATCAATCCGAAGGATTAAATGTTGTGCATTGAGAATCATTGGCGAAATAACAGTACTCACAAACATTCAGTTAAAAAATTAAGCGAAGATATTATTAAATGAATATATCCTTAGAACCGCTGTTTGTAAGATCATATCCAAAAAACCCGCCATTCTCACTTATAAATGCTGATGATACCCGCTCGGATCTTGGTTAGAATAGATCCTCAATATCCATTCATATTATGCAAACATTTACATGTAAATGTCAGTTGTTGAGTTACAATTAAGATACAACACTCACAATTCTTTGTGATATAAACAAGCCTCGTGCTATGGTTTTGTTATATACAAATTCCTTACCTGTAATAGGAATGTCATATTTAAAACAAAATGAGACGTAACAAACACTAGAAACGGTTAAATTCTATTCAGAATTAACTTGTGAATTGATATAGAAAGCTGCTGTCAACGAAACTTTTACTAGTATATTAACCTTATGTAAAGAAAACCATGACAAGAGCCTTGTTTACATCACAAAGAATCGTGAGCTCTGCATCTCTCTCGTAACTCAACAAATGACATGCAAAATGCTTCATACCAAATTTAAAAACATTGGAAGTTAAAAATGTTAAATTGTTAACAGATGCCGCACGACGACGAATGACTCAGGTGACCTAAAAAAGTTGAAGATTACAAAGAGTTGTCAATCTCATAAATCCTACTAAGAATACAGAGTTAAAAGTAGGATAAAAAAGGATCCTTGGAAACATCAGAGTTGGGATCAGGTGTCTAGTAGAAGGAAGCATCCCTTGTTGACAGGTCACACCCGCCGTGACATGAGTAACGATCGATCCAATGCAAGTCAATAAGAATGATTTTCTGAACGCAATTAGATATTTTATTGAAGATAAATATTAACGGCAAACTAACAACTAAACTTTATTTCAGTTTCTCCATCGTCAACTTCCCATATTTATGTAGCAATATTCCATTATCACTTGCATATGGAGTTTATATCTCTCAACTGATTAGATACACAAGAGCTTGTTCTACGTACATGTATGATCAGTTTTTAAATCGAGAAAGGCTTCTGGGAAACAAGTTGATTTTACAGGGTGTTTCAACAGTCTCGTTTAAAGTCAGCATTTCGCAACTTCTATGGTCGTTATAATGATCTAGTTTGCCAATACAACATATCATTGGGTCAAATACTGTCTGACATGTTTCATAGCCATTCTTATGACGTTCTTGGCACACTGATTTTGACTATGGATTACTTCGTTTACCTGATCAAGATACGTGTATTGGGCTCACGGTGGATGTGACCGATGGACAGGAAATACTCACTCTTCCTAGGCACCTGATCTTACCTCTGGTATATCCAAGGGTCCGAGTTTGCCCATCTTTCTATCTAAATAAAATTGTATTTCTTAAAGGAATTTATTTGTATAATCATTTCTTTCCATGCTATATCTAAACAAAAGAAAATTCGTGTAAACATATTCATTTCAATGATATTATCTTCAAAATCAATTAGAGAATTTAAGTCACGTGTTTGTAAACACATTAAGAAATGATGACAGATCCACCCATGTTGGACATTTCAGAGTCTATTAAACACAAGAAATCATTATAATAGTTGAAGTTTAAATTGAGCCAAAACTTTATAATTTTTAGCCATTTCTAGCGTTCGACTCTCGGTTTTAAGTAGATGTCACAAACGTTGTGAATAAGTGATACCCTCTCCATCTCCAGTTAAGTGTCCCACGACGGTGCCTATTCCCTCTGCGTCCTGATTTTGCCATTTCCAGCTGGGACCACGCTTGACCCTCGTCCCCAAGGGGGGCATCTGAGAATCTAATTCCTGGTAGTCCTCATCATCACTATTTCCATGGCTATAACTTAAAGATTGCCTGGGATCCGCAAAAATATCTCTTTGTTGAAGAAAGTCGGTTATAGCAATCTGAATATAAGAAAGTGGGATGGTTATTGTCAAACATAAGAAAGAAATATGATTTTTTTTTTAAAAAGCAAAATGTTGTTAATCTAGTGTAATTGTTACCTCTTTGAACACGTGTCATAACTGTCAGGGGCGTCGGTAAAGGGCGGAAGGGGCGGCGGTCGCCACCCCAATAATTTTGCAACAACAAAAAAATAATAAATTAGATAAATAAAAACAAAATACAAAATTAAAAGATTTGTAACGGCGATATCTCCTCATTGGAGCGGCGAGGATAACGGCGATCTGTGGTCAATGGAGCGACAAGTGTGAAAGCTACATTTATTGTTTACACAGGCGCAAAATGGGATGTACACTGTACATGTACGTATGTTTACCTTTACCTGACGGGTATAAACAATAAAAGGGGCTTCACAATCTAATGGGGGGGGGGGGGGGGGCTCATTGCTGTAAGTGTGGGTGTGCTACAAAATAAAAAAAATTATCGAAAAATATTAAAATTTATACTGAAGCATATAAATCAATGGAAAATACTGAACATTAGTTGAAATTTAACGTCTAAAACTTTTTGTTGAGATTTTTTAACTTTGTCACACATATTCCTGCATTTCAATTTTCAAAAATGGATGGATCAACAAGTATCAGTAAACCTATTCATCTTAGTTTCCTAAGCGGTGTCTCGGCACGAGGACTCCCAAATTGTGTTCTTTAAACCCCTTTTGCTTTAAACATGCCATGGATATGTATGGTTACATTATGAGAAAGTATCAAAATATTAATTACAATATGTCTACTCTATGATATTTTAAAAGGAAGAAATCTTATGCATTAGAAGTATTGAAATCATCGGTTCAGATGTATTAATTACACTAAACACAATATTTGTGAAAATACGTTTTAAATCTATATTTTTTATCTTATTTTCAGGTAAGCTTAATTCAAAATCTGAAAATTGCAATGAAATGATTGACAAGTCAATGATTTCAAAATGAAATTGTTATTCAATATTGCTTCATCAAATTTCTAGTGTCTGTAAATTAAGAGTTTCAGTTAAAAGATAATGAAATCTGAATTTGTTACAAGATACTGGGGTCTGGCTTATCAGTATTTTAGGTGGTGTCTTTACGACATTGATAAAATAGGAAAAGGATATCAAGATTGAGGTGGTAATCTGAATTTAAGTCAAAACATGTTAGTTAGCCCCCCCCCCCTTTTTATCCACAGTCGCCTCCCCAATGTCAAATACATTCCGACGCACCTGACTGTATTTGTCTTTAAAACAAGAAATATGTGACATGTATCAAATAATTCTCACTATGTCCCCATCTTCCATATTTGAGCACGTGTGTGGCATACGCATAGACAAGACAGGAAGAATCATCTCTTTCTTCACTGGCTTAGTACTCGTAAAGTAATGTGATATGACGTCTGCTATTTCCTGAAAAGAATGTATGATGAAGCTTTGAAGGAAAGCATTTTATCTGCACAATTATCATCTACACACTTATTAATGACTGTTAAGTCAAAAGTCACTACGAGCGTTTCTTTTGGATTTGATATCTATTGAGTTTCATTGTACTGTATATATATATATATATATATATATATATATATATATATATATAATCATCTAGTGGATCCCAAGAGATTATCTTTCTACTCCATGAATTGTAAGAAGAGTTCTGGGAATAAGGTTTTCCAAAAGAAAATGTCGTCTTTAGACAACAGGTTGAAAATGAAAAATCTGAAACCTTATTGCACATTAATATGACACCACCAATTCCGTAAATTCCAATAGATGAATTTCCTACTGTGTAAAATGCAACAGAAGTTTTGGGATCCAGGGGGTGTAAAACATGTTTTTATATCCCATATAGGTTCCAGGATGAAAATGAAAATTAGTTGAAAATTCCTAAACCTTATTGCACATCTTCAGGACACCACCAATAATCTTATTGCACATCTTCAGGACACCACCAATAATCTTATTGCACATCTTTAGGACACCACCAATAATCTTATTGCACATCTTTAGGACACCACCAATAATCTTATTGTACATCTTCAGGACACCACCAATAATCTTATTGCACATCTTTAGGACACCACCAATAATTTTATTGTACATCTTCAGGACACCACCAATAATCTTATTGTACATCTTCAGGACACCACCAATAATCTTATTGTACATCTTCAGGACACCACCAATAATCTTATTGTACATCTTCAGGACACCACCAATAATCTTATTGTACATCTTCAGGACACCACCAATAACTTTATTGCACATCTTCAGGACACCACCAATAATCTCCGAAAAGATTATTTGGATACTGTTGAAAGTGTATAAGTAGTTCTTCTATTTTAGAAATAAAAAAACCACTCTTTTTTACCCTCATTTAGCTTCCTGGGTGAAATTGAAAAAATTAAAACCTTACTGCACATCTACAGGACATCATCTATCTTATTCCAAAAGATTAACTGACTACTGCTAAAAATAAAAGAGGAGTTTGAGGAAGAAGAAAGTGTGACGGGTGGACAGACGAACCAGGGTAACAACAATGCACTCAAACTTTCTCTAGAAAGTGTGGGCATAATTAACATCAGACTCTTTATGACAGGAGTTACGAATTTGATCACTGTTCGTTATCTTCACCTTGCATAAAACATCATCGGGTACAAGGTGTTCATTTTGCTATGTAAATCTGCAAACCTATTCATAAAACAATTTTATAATGAAATAGTCATTTTCATTGATTTATGTTCAATTTTAAATTGAGTGAATTCTTTCGTTTAAGAAACCAAACATGATTTTTTTTTACCGGTAAAAAGATCAGACTATGTTTTTAGAATTATCTCCCGATTGTTTGCGAGTCTTAAACCGACGGTTAGGCATTTCTCACGAAAACTGAACTGACCAGAGTGCTAAAATGTAGGGAAAATAACAAAACATTGCATTCGATGATCAAATTCTCGCTACACCTCACGGTCATTGAGAAAGGAGATGAGATACAGTTTAAATTCTATGGTCATCGAAATCAAGTTTTGTAACTTGACTACATGGCCTTACGGTCTAGTGATATTTAGCTAATTACATGTATCTCTCTGTTTATCTCTTTCTCTATCTATCTACAGTCTGATTCTATCTATTACCAGATTTTTACTATATCGTCCAAATTGCCGAACTTCGTGGAGTTGCACAACTCTCCCACCTTTTGAGGTGCTTGACAAAGCTTCTAGATATGCCTGTAAAAGATGTTGACATTCAATTAGAATAATATCCCTGAAAGTGAAATTTGCAATCTTACTAAACTATTTCATATACTTTTCTGTCTTGGATAACGATAAAAAGGCTGGATGAATATTTCATGTAAATAACCAACTTGTTTTCATTATGAAGGAATGTATATAGATCCATCTACTAGATCCATCTGAAACATGCACGATTGTAGAATAAAAGATGACATACAAGGTGAATTGCATGGTTTAAGTATAGCCTAATAGATACACAGTTTAAATGTGACTTCAAACTGAACTACATACAAAATAACATTTTTGATTCATGATTTTTGGTTTTCAAGCAAGAATCAACATACTGGCACAATCAGTTGATACTATTATTGATTCATCAAATATACAGAACTGTATTCTCTTTCAACAACATTAATACAATGGGCTCATAGATATTCGAATATCAATTTTATAATTATTGTCAATCATTTTGGAAATACAATCAATCTTGTTATGTCGAGTTCGATGGGGTCAAGAAAACACATCAAGGTATCCAAGGTTTCGAGATAGTGAGGTGAAAACGTACATAAAATGTAGATGGAACCTCCATCTTGCTTTGGCATACCCATGGTATTCGAGATATCGAGGTTCGAGATACCAAAGTTCAACTGTATCTGTTTAATTTCTACATTGATGGAGAACCATAGAAAGGACATAGTACGTATTTATTTATTTTTTCATTTATTCGCATTAAGTAGTTGTAATGTCTCCAGATCAATTTTAAGATGGGATATAAAAATATGGGTCCTGTGGGTAGTGTATTTTAAACTATCGCCAGAGAAACTAAATTCTTGTACACAATTTCGGGTTAATCAATGCAAACGTTTTTAAGAATCAATTTATTGTTTAAATAAAAATTATCAACAATTTGATGATTTTATAATTTTGAATTAGTTCTAAATGAAAGGTGAAGATAACGAACAGTGATCACTCTCATAACTTCTACAAGCAATACTAAATAGATAGTTGGGCAAACACGGATCCCTGGACACACCAGAGGTGGGATCAGGTGCCTAGGAGGAGTAAGCATCTCCTGTCGACCGGTCACATATCTCTGTTATTTGTATCATATCGATCTGAGTATATTGATAAACTTATTAGATGAAAGAGAAATGGTAAAATCATGCAGATCTGTTTTGCAATTAAAACATTCTTTATTGGGTGTGAGAGGTCTACAGGGGATGCTTACTTCTCCTAGGCACCTGAATCCACCTCTGGTGTGTCCAAGGAACCATGTTTTGTATATTGCTTATAGGCGTCATGAGATTTGTTACTGTTCGTTATCTTTACCGTTTTGCCAAATTTAAGGTGGGTCCTTAGTCCTGGAATTTTGGGGTTTAGGTAGCATTTTTTTGTTTGGAATCAATAAATTAACATTCAGAGTAATGAAAAAAGGCAAAGCAGTTAAGGATTTCCATATTAATTTTCATTACAGACACTACTGAAGTCGTGTACCCCTATGTAGATTTTTATGAAATTCATTGGAAACAGTTATTTGTTGTTATTTTAAAATAAAAACAACAAAATATTTTTTGAATTGTATTTATTTATTGGGAAACATGTCAATAACTAAAACACATGTCATTTTCAATATGTTCATCAAGTTTTAGAATGATATGTGCAAAATTATTGAATTAGCGTTATTCTCTAAAATGTTAAAAAAAAAAAAAAACAAATGTGGACGCATTTTCCTTATTGCATGGTTTACATATCATTTTTTCTGTTTATATTAGTAGATGTACATCTTTTATAGTTATTTATGAGAAAAAAAATCCATACCTTTCCTTAATAATTTCAAATCTATAGCTTCCAGAGTATGTATACCCCCATAAAAAAACGAAGTCTGGCACCATACATTTGAGCTATTCAAAATCACTCAGGATTAAAATTTTATGTAATTTCATGAAAAGACACAGATAATGATTCCTTATCACCTTGGTAAAATGTTTGTTAAAAATAAAGGAAATCTATCGCATAATGAACTTGATTTATAATTTAATGAAAACAGAGATATTGTCCTTGGATTCAATATTTTTAAACATATCATTGACTTTTCAAATATAACTAAGACTTTTGAAATATTTTATGGCTAACAAGATTTTTTTACAATAACTATTGAAAAAGGCTACAACAAAATTTATGTTTTTGTCATTAAATCATTGACTTTGCAAAATCCTATGACGTCACAGGAGTGTGGAACTACGTTAAATTGACATTAAAAGTTTCAACTGCATCGTCTGAAGTAACAAATATACTAATGATAGTATTTCTGGGCCGATACCTTTAGAGCTATACTATATCATCTTGTGCAATTGTGCTCAAACGTTAAGGAGCGAATATCCATAAAGTGTCTTACCACATCAGCATTAGCTCCAACCGGCACACAGAAGATAGGACAATTTTTCCCAATACGTACTCCGATTCTTAGTAGCTGATCTTTAGCCTAATATTCCAAACAATACAGTAATTAATAATAATAATTATATATATATATATATATATATATATATATATATATATATATATATAAAACCAAACAACACCCTACTTTCTTAAATTGTCGGATTTCAAAATATACACGGCCAAAAAAGAAAGAACAAAAAATATGAAAGAACTGAAACCATTTTTCACAATTCAGTACATCGGTGTATCAGTCTAGTTCACAATGTACATTATTAGTACTTGTTGTTATTTCGTTCTGTGGGATATATGTTTTTGTATTATATGAATCTTGGCGTCGAAAAGTTGAGTTTAGTGTCGTGACCTTTATATATATATATATATATATATGTGTGTGTGTGTGTGTGTGTGTGTGTGTGTAAAACTTATACGGTACCAATTTTGATGCACCAGATGAGCATTTCGACATATAATGTCTTTTCAGTGATGCTTAACCGAAATGTTTGAAATCCGAAATAACAATGAAGTTTTAGAGTTATTATAGGGGAAAAGAGTGTGTCAATAAGTAGAGTCAAATTCTTCTAAGGATAAGAGCTATGTGTGAGGGAGATAATCCTTAATTTTGAAATGAATTTCTAAATTTTATCACAGCAATTAAATATACATCCGTATTTTCAAGCTAGTAACGAAATACTTAGCTACTGGGCTGTAGAGACCCTCGGGGACTAACAGTCCATCAGCAGAGGCCTCGACCCAGAGGTCATAATGTAAACTTATACGGTACCAACTTTGATGCACCAGATGCGCATTTCGAAAAATAATGTCTCTTCAGTGATGCTCAACCGAAATGTTTGAAATCCGAAATAACAATGAAGCTTTAGAGCTCTCTGAGAGATATGACTTAATCCAATTAAGGACCGAGCCAGAAATACCAAAAGCAAACTCAAGACGTCTTATCAGAATAGGATGATCGATGACATCAAAGGCGAGTATACGACTTCATAAACAACACATTTCAGCACCCGAATACAGAAAAATTAAAGTTAGTGAACATATAGATGTGTGTGGCCACAGACAATTCAGTGTATTTCCGTTTTATAAACTTTATACAGAAAGCAGTATTTCCCGATGAGAAAAAGAAAGACACTTTATTAAGACTTTAAAACCGGCTCTCAATAGCTTACTGTGATATGCAAGGCGAAGATAACGAACAGTGATCAATCTCATAACTCCTACAAGTAATACAAAATAGATAGTTGGGCAAACACGGACCCCTGGACACACCAGAGGTGGGATCAGGTGCCTAGGAGGAGTAAGCATATATGTTTACTGTTATTATCTATGACGTCATAATATTCGTAACGTAAAAACCTTTTCCCTTCATTCGTTTATGACGTCGTATTGTACTTGAAATGTTAGGACGCCTTTATGACGTCAGGCCATTTCAAAACTATTTTAAAACGTAACGCCTGAGGATTATAAAATGAACGCGCTTACGTTAAAATTTTAACTTCGTGTACTGTTTATTCTATTTCTTTTAATATTTTATACCAGACACTGATTTTTTATAAACACAATATTTGAATATATATATATTGGAGAAGTCCAACAACAAAATTTTCACCGTTACCAAATGTGACGATCGGCGATGCGGAACGTGCCCATACTTAAGGGAAGGAAGTTCGTTCGAATTTAACAACAAGGAATTTACGGTTAATTCAGATATGACGTGCTCCACCAAAAATTTAATTTATGTTATAACATGTGCTGGCTGTGGAAAACATTATATCGGTGAAACTGGAACTACTCTGCGAACTCGTATACGAGTTCATAAACAACACATTTCAGCACCCGAATACAGAAAAATTAAAGTTAGTGAACATATAGATGTGTGTGGCCACGGACAATTCAGTGTATTTCCGTTTTATAAACTGTATACAGAAAATACTATTTCCCGACGAGAAAAAGAAAGACACTTTATTAAGACTTTAAAACCGGCTCTCAATAGCTTACTGTAAAATATGTTTACTGTTATTATCTATGACGTCATAATATGCTTAACGTAAAATCCTTTTCCCTTCATTCGTTTATGACGTCGTTATGTACGTGAAATGTTAGGACGTCAAACCATTTCAAAACTATTTTAAAATGTAACGCCTGAGGATTATAAAATGAAAGCGCTTGCGTTAAATTTTTAACTTTGTGTACTGTTTATTCTATTTCTTTTAATATATATATATATATATATATATATATATATATATATATATATATATATATATATAAAATATATACAAAGCACTAAAATGACCAACGACACTAACAACCAGATTGTCAAATTTTCGGGACAAACGAAAAGAATTACATAATGTGGCCAATATCATTATTATGATATATTATGTCATTATTTTCGTTTGTCCTGAAGAAGGGACGGGTCGTCCCGAAAATTTGACAATCTGGATGTTCGTGTCGTTGGTCATTTTAGTGCTTTGTATAATTTGTTGTATTTCACCTTGTATCCATGTTGTGGATCCGACACTTTTAAGTATTGGGTGTTGTTGGAACTTAATGCTTATATATATATATATATATATATATATATATATATATATATATATATAATACCATGTCTACTTCTCTTACTAAATCAGTTTCATACTTCGGGGAGTCATCTTCTTCGCGGACCAATCCTACCTTCGTGGGTCTGCCATCAGATATTAGTACTATGCGTGGCATCACAAAAAATTTTTCCAAAACTTTGACGTATCCTTTTTTCAAAATAAAACATGGCATAGTTAAATAAATGAGGTGGAATAACTAAAAGCATGGTTTAAAAACAAATATGATACTGTATACAAGGTATTCGTTATTTTTGCACTTTTTGTCTTTCTATACTTGTAAACGGCGTCAGTCCATTTCAGATTCGCCCGGATATATTTATTATTATTGCTGAATCAGAGCCCGGGCATTTACGTGACAGATACTTAAAATATGTTTCAACTACCGTCTTGCAAATGCTCAGGGTTCCAAGCTAAAATACCATCTTATTCTTTCTATTCACATCATAGACAGTTGCTTCTTCATCAAAAATGGAAAACGGAAATATACACATACAATGATCAGCCATTCACAAAAATGACTTTGTTAAACACCACTCTCATTCCACGCACAATCACTCTGAAGTTAAAATTAAAAATATGCTGGAGTTTCTCATTGACAATATCTTCGTACATGTAGTCTTTGGTGATCAAGTCTTCCAACAATCTGTTGGAATTCCCATGGACACGAATTGTGCTTCTTTGTCAGCTGACGTGATTTTATACTCTTATGAAGCAGCAAAAACTTCTAGTTGAGAAGAAAAAAAATATCTTGGTGTGGCCTTCAATGCAACATTTAGATATATCGACGACGTTTTATCTATTAACAATCATAATTTTCATTCATATGTCGATTCGATATGTCGTTGTGAACTCGAAATAAAAGATACCACTGAGTCGTATTATTGATGTTTTTCTAGCATTGTTTTGATATTGTCTGTCTTAGTGCTATTATAATTTCCTTTTACTACTTTGATAACATGCTGTATCATTTTTATTGTGTGCAGCGCTTTATAGTGGTTATTTATAATCATATAGGGCGCTATATTAATAAACATTATTATTATTATTATATTAACGACAAACTACCAACTCAAAACTTTATGATAAATGTGATGATTTCAGCTTCTCCATTGTAAACTTCCCATATTTATGTAGCAATATTCCATTATCAACTGCATATGGTGTTTATATTTCACAACTGATTTATTTGCAAGTTTCTTTACCCACCCATGATATCATTGTTGAAATATTGTGGTTCCATGGTTGCGTTAACTTCTTATAAAATATCTTTCCAAAATATTTATGTACTTATTTATCTTTATCTATATTCTATAAATGAAAGGTGAAGATAACGAACAATGATCACGTAACTCCTATAAGCAATACAAAATAGAGAGTTGGGCAAACACGGACCCCTGGATATATCAGAGGTGGGATCAGGTGCCTAGGAGGAGTAAGCATCCCCTGTCGACCGGTCACACCCGCCGTGAGGCTCATATCCTGATCAGGTAAACGGATATATCCCCAGTCAAAATCAGTGTGCCAAGAACGGTCTAACAATCGGTATGAAACACGTCAGACAGCATTTGACCCAGTAATTCATGTATGCACTCCTTGGAAGACCCTTTTCTCTATACCAAAGTCTGCAACCTTGTGACCTTGATCCTAGCTCTGGTTTGCCCAATTCTCTATTTTGTGTTACTTGTAGGAGTTATGAGATTGATCGTTGTTCGTTATCGTCACCTTTCGTATCAGGATTGCCAAGATTTCCAAACAGATCATAAATAATAAAGGAGATATAGTGGGTCTCGTATGTTGAGACAATACTCTTTGTATACAAAAGGTTTGAACGATATGACTTTCCCTAAATGATAGTTGCTGTAATAGTTGTATGTATTTCGTTATAACGATCTAGTTCGTCAATACAACCTCGCATTGGGTCAAATGCTATCTGACGTGTTTCATACCGATTGTTAAGCCGTTCTTGGCACACTGATTTTGACTGCGGATATATCCGTTTGCCTGGTCGGGGTGTGGGGCTCACGGCGGGTGTGACCGGTTAACAGGGGATGCTTACTCCTCCTAGGCACCTGATCCCACCTCTGGTGTGTCCAGGGGCCCGTGTTTGCCCAACTCTCTATTTTGTATTGCTTATAGGCGTTATGAGATTGATCACTTGCAATTTCATGTTTCAAAATCTTTCGAATAATATAACATTCAAATAACACTTTCATATGTGTATATAATTATGGTTGATTGTCTACATGTACATCCTTTTATCGTTATACTATCATCTTTTTGTCGTTACTATCATCATTGATACATATAAGTTCTTACGTTACTATCATCATTCATTTCCGTTACTATCATCCTCGCTGTATTTTCAACGACGAATTTTCTGTTCATATGAGCCGTATAAAAGATAAAATAACACCTGATCGTAATTGTTGCTAGTGTATGATATTTCTTACCAAAATATCATTCGCAAATAAACAATACAAATAGATATATCCCTGTGAGCTTGAAATAAAGGACACCACAGAGTCGTCCACGTCTGCTTCATACTTAGATATCTTATTGAAAGTAGACATTAACGGCAAACTGACAACTCAACTGTATGACAAACGGGATGATTTCAGCTTCTCCATCGTCAACTTCCCATATTTGTGTAGCAATATTCCATTATCACCTGCATATGGTGTTTATATATCTCAACTGATTCGATATGCAAGAGCTTGTTCTGGGTATAGTCAGTTTTTATATCGAGGCAAGCTACTGACAAACAAGTTGATGGTACAGGGATTTCAACAGTCTCGATTGAAGTCAGCATTTCGCAAATTTTATGGTCGTTATAACGATCTAGTTCGTCAATACAACCTCTCATTGGGTCAAATGCTGTCTGACGTGTTTCATACCGATTGTTAAGCCGTTCTTGGCACACTGATTTTGACTGCGGATAACTCCGTTTACCTGATCAGGATATAGGGCTTACGGCGGGTGTGACCGGTCAACAGGGGATGCTTCCTCCTCCTGGGCACCTGGTCCCGCCTCTGGTGTGTCCTGGGGTCCGTGTTTGCCCAACTATCTATTTTGTATTGCTTGTAGGAGTTATAAGATTGATCACTGTTCGTTGTCTTCACCTTGCATATAATAAGTAAACATGGTTTTACCCGAATTTCCTTCCGCCATCTTGGGATGATAGTAACGATCGTTACTATCATCAGTTTAATACCAGTGGTGTTTGCTCAACTCTCTATTTTGTATTGCTTAAAGGAGCAATGAGATTCATCAATGTTCGTTATCTTCACTTTTTATCATGGAGTAGGGACTTTATTACCAGTTGTTGGCAATATAAACACAGACAAAAATATATTTCTATTCTGAAATTATGAAAATCTATGGCTTGTAGTAGCGCAGCACTTCCCAAACCGACCCTGGATCAGGAAGACAATGCGCCGTGTCATTTGTCAGTAAGAGCTAGGAAATGGAAAACAGACATTGCTATAAACACATTGCCATGCCCTACGCAAAGTCTAAATCTCAACACCATGGAAAATATCTGGAAAACCCTAAAAATCTGCGTACAACAACGTATTTCTTAACTTAAAACTGCCGATGATTTTAAAGTGCGTTGTACAGGAAATATGGACTGCCACTTCACTACAAACGGAGCCTATATCCCAGCATTCCTCAAAGAATTCACTACATACGGAGCCTATATCCCAGCATTCCTCAAAGAATTCACTACATACGGAGCCTATATCCCAGCATTCCTCAAAGAATTCACTACATACGGAGCCTATATCCCAGCATTCCTCAAAGAATTCACTACATACGGAGCCTATATCCCAGCATTCCTCAAGGATTTCAGAGGCCAAATGATAAAATACTAAACAAGAAGGTACGTGCTGTATATTTGTGATATCAAAAGTCATATTTTCATCGAGAGGACGACGTTTGTTTGCATCGATGACACACCATTTTACGAACGTATTCGTGGTCAATCACTGTATGTGTAATTGCTAGTTCTAATTTTGGAACAGATGCATTCGCAATCTCTTTAAAGACATGCATAACTTTCCGCTATATATGTATTAATGTAAATAAAATTGCTTACCACCCCCATCTTCTGTGGCTCCTAGACAAAGTAACATTCCGGCCGCCAAGGGTGACAATCCCTTGCATTCCACTTCCTCTAACAAAATGCATACAGGTATGCAGATATGTAAAACACGCGCACGGATAGATATGGATGGATGGATGGATGGATGGATGGATGGATGGATAGATAGATAGATAGATAGATAGATAGATAGATAGATGGATAGATATATAGATAGTGTTTGAGAGGAAAAGTAGCAACTTATCACATATTTATCCCTTTACATGTATTTAGTGGATACTGACCCTTCACCGGGATACGCCACATTCCACCACCGGGATACGCCACATTCAACATAACATAAAATTACAATAATAGCTGTGTAAAACAGAAGCACATCTAACGCTGGAAGTTCTGCAACCCTTTAATATCAAAGGAGGCGTAAAACACAAGCACATCTAACGCTGGAAGGGGCCACCGTGGCCGAGTGGTTAGAGCATCGCGCTCAAAATCACACGACCTCTCACCTCTGCCGGCGCGGGTTCGAATCCCGATCGCGCCGCTAAGTGAGAAAGTTTCCCAGTTTACTTTCGGAAGGTCGGTGGTCTCTTCCCAGGTTCATTGTATCTGGGTTCTCTCTTCCACCAATAAAAACTGGCGCCACCAGATAACTGAATAAAATGTTGAGTGTGGCGGAAAATATCAATCAATCAATCAATCTAACTAACACTGGAAATTCTAGGACCCTCAATGTAACAGGAGGCATACAGAATTTCCTCAATGATTATGAATATGATGGAAAAATCATCGTCAACATTCACACATGCGACAAAAACAAATTAAAAAAATACCGCGCGTCATCTTTGACACAGATTCGGATGACTGACATTCTTCATGATAAATCACACAATTTCATTGTAAAACGTCTTAAAACGTAAAAGAATTCTCAATTAAGAATTATCTTTTGTGAATTAGATTTTGTGATTGTCAATATTAATTTCTATTTATATTTCCCGACTAACTATTTCTAGTGGCGTAATGTTTCAAATGTAGTTCGGGTTAATACAAACGAATGGGAATATTTTGAAATGTAAATTAGATAGTCTGTAAGAATAAAATATTTGATAAAAAGATTCTTCTATGATTTGTGGCGAAATTTCTATAACGTCATCCCGTGTCTACAATTAAGAACACGTTTATTTTATTTCTGGTTTTGAAGTGATTTAATGATAAATTACGAAACCGTATTGCTGCCAATTGATATAAATATTTGCTATGTCGTACGCACGAGATACTATATCGTACGAACGAGATACAAATGCAATAAGTCGTAATAACGAGATAAGCCTTATGAATGACATAATTTCACCAAACAACAAATATGGACGGCGTAGAAACAGTTGATGTGCTTGTGAAGTTTTATTTCAAGATAGGAGTTAACCAAATGAAATTTTGAAGCTTGAGAGTCTTTTGGCAAAAATGGGTTTGTTTCGCCGCAAGGGTTATTCAAATATTCTTGCTGTGGCTATGTTTATAACGGAACAAGTTGATAAATCAGGTCAGTTACAAGGATATAAACTGTTACACTTGAAGTATATCAAGAATGGTTTTGTTGTGAATCAGGAGAGTGTTCGATTGTTGCTTCAAGTTATTGATCCAGAGAACATTGAAACAAGACATCGAAACAGACTTCAGAGGCGAAAATACTTATGCAGTGGACCAGATTTTGTATAGCACGTAGACTCTTATGCATAAACAGTTGATATTAATAATTTTAGCTTGAAAATCACCGGAATTTTACATGAATTAACATAAACCTTCAAGTCATCTGTAACCTGGATGTAGTCATTTATCTCTCGTCCAGGTTTTTTTCACATTGTAAACAATGAAACAACGTAACAAAAGTGTTTACTAGTATATGTAATAAAAGATGTGTTTCTTCTTGTTCGGATGCCTGCATACATAATATAGCTCCTAATCGTATAAAGTATACATGAAATGTTTGGCAACTGTATATAGCGAATTCACT
This sequence comes from Ostrea edulis, assembly GCF_947568905.1. Classification (NCBI taxonomy): domain Eukaryota; kingdom Metazoa; phylum Mollusca; class Bivalvia; order Ostreida; family Ostreidae; genus Ostrea; species Ostrea edulis. The sequence continues at coordinate 4,413,769 of NC_079168.1, forward strand.
TTTTGCACACTACGATGCCTCAGCAGCCTTGTTTACGAAAATTCTTAAGATTCTTCAAAAAGTTCCTAGGACATATCTGAAATCTAGGGAAATTTCAAGGTCATTTTTAGACAACTTTGGATGTAAATCTTCGGAATATCCTACACTAAGGCGTTTTAAAAGTAATTAGTACATAAAGATACACAAAGTCTTAAAACGAGGTGTAAAATGATAGTGCGTGTCATTATTATACACTGTAGTTATAATAACTAAAAGAATTATGATTTCTATGTAAAAAGAACGAAGAGAAATACAATTGTATAAGTATATATATACTACTCAAAATTTGATAAGGATCATAGCTATTTTTCTGTTTAAAAAAATAATAACTGCATAACTGGCAATATTGTGTCCAAGTGAAATCAAAAACGTCTTCAACAAACTTGCACGTGCATTTCATGCCATGGGAAATGCATTTCCCATCACAGTTTATGCTTTTGCTACCATTGCACGATTTTCACTCAGGCATCGGTGTCTGATTCTTTCTAAAATTTCAAACTCACTTGAGCGTTTACACTACGTTTATCAACACAATGCCCCCTCAACGTGTAAGGCGTCGCCTGACGACAGAACAACTAGGCAGATGTATTGGAATGCTTGACGCTGGCTATCCACAATGTGACCCTGCAAATGCACTAAACGTCAGCCAGAGCGTTGTAAACAGGGCCTCGAACCGACAGCAAACTTTTGGTACAGCAGCACACCGACATGGGGGTGGTCGTCAGAGGTCGACAACCCAACGCCAAGACCATTTTGTGGCTATTCAGGCACGACGCCATCCCTTCTAGACAGCAACCAGCCTACGTAACGACCTCCTGAATGCCTCGTGGGTGAATGTGTCCACTCAGACGATACGGAATCGGCTTCACAATGCAGGTCTCAACTCGAGAAGGGCATGTGTTCGAGTCCCTCTGACTGTTCGACACCGGCGGGAGCGATTGGACCGGGCTGAAGATCATGTCACTTGGACACAGAACGATTGGGTTCAAGTTCTGTTCACCGATGAGTCCAGGTATTGTTTGGACTCTACAGACTGGAGGCACCGAGTGTGGCGACGACAACGTGAACGTTTCCATGATGCCAACATCAGTGAACATGACCGTTATGGTGGTGGTTCCATCATGGTCTGGGGTGGAATCAGCAGGGATGGAAGAACAGATCTTCATGTCCTGGAGAGAGGAACAATGACGGGGGTGCGGTACCGGGATGAGATCCTCGATGTTTACGTCAGACCCTACGCTGGTGCTGTTAGCCCTGAGTTCATCCTGATGGATGATAACGCCCGTCCTCATCGCGCCAGGGTGGTGGAGCAGTACCTTCAGCAGGAGACAATTGTCCGTATGGACTGGCCAGCACGTTCGCCGGACTTGAACCCGATTGAGCATGTATGGAACATGCTGCAGGTTGCCCTTTCACGCCGTAGAGCACAACCCACGACTTTGGCAGAGCTCGGAAACGCCCTTGTGGAACAACCTTCCCATTGGAAACATCCGGGTGCTTATTGACAGCATGACTCGACGTTGTCAAGCCGTCATTGATGCAAGGGGAAGCCATACCCGGTATTGACACTTCATCGACTAAGTGTAATGATGGACTATCCCCAAAAACTGTGTAATTCTTTCTCTGGTTTGCTGTAAACTTCTTGTAATGAAATGCTTTTTGGTGTTGTTATCAGATTTCAAGCATTCCGTATTGATAAAAGTTCATGCCGTTCATGAATTTTCAATCATAACCTGAGTAAACACGTTTCTGAGTCAAATTTATGTCTTTTGTTATGTTAGTGGTAAATTACACACATATAACCTAGTGATCCTTATCAAATGTTGAGTAGTGTATATATATATATATATATATAAAGCACAGAAAATTTCACTTTATTTGGATACCCACTTCCGCCCCTACCCGGGGTTGAACTCACGACCTGCGGAACCAAATCTCCTAGCAGCATGTAACCAGCGCGCTAGACCGCTCGACCATCTAGGCAAGTCAAACAACTTGCTTTCGATGACGATGGAATTCTCGCCACGCTGTCACACGCTACACGGTAATTGAGAATGGAAATGGGATACAGTTATTTAACGTACATTTAAGAGGATCATACATGATACACATTGCATTCGAAATATTTTATATAAAGCACAGAAATAGCAATAAACTCTTAAATGAACATAACTGCCCTAAGTGAAGAAATATTTAATATAAAGCACAGAAAATTTCACTTTATTTGGATACCCACTTCCGTCCCTACCCGGGGTTGAACTCATGACCTACGGAACCAAATCTCCTAGCAGCATGTAACCAGCGCGCTAGACCGCTCGACCATCTAGGCAAGTCAAAAAACTTGCTTTCGATGGCGATGGAATTCTTGCCATCGAAGTTTAATACGTTCAGTATAAATCTTGAAAGTACAATTTCTTTCTGATTAATTATCCATCCCCTTTCATCATTGATATATATTTTTTAATTTCCCATATTGTTTTCTTTACACATTAATTTTTTCCACTGGCACGGGTTAGGACTAATGAATGGGGGGGGGGGGGGCTTCTAAAACGATGTTACGTGCTTAGCTGTCTATCTCCCTCTCAGTCAAAAATAAAATAAATACAAGCTATATATACTACAACATCATTGAATTTACTGGATAATTTTTCGATTTAACCTTCATAATACATCTTTATGCAAGCGGACTATCTAGGCATTTTTTTCCATCTTCCAAAATTATTTGTCCACGAAGGCACAGTTGACCCAAAACCCATTGCTTGTGGAGATGAGATGAATTTTACCCCCGTATTATGTTATAATTGACCAAAACCTAATACACTTGTTTTACAACTTTCATTCAGAAGACGCGCAAGTTTGTGAGTCACTTAATAAACAAGAAAATTTCTGCATTTTTATTTCAATCGTTGTCAACTGTATACTTTGTAATATTTCAAGACTACATGTACTCAATTCAATTTATTGGATTTCATCACCATTATGCAATGGCATACAAAATATAAAGACAAAAAGCTGTTATATATATAATACATGCGTGTAATAAAGTATTTATCAAGTTAGAAAAAATCGTGTTATTATTGATGTGAAGTATGGGCATTCTAGGTAGGAGAGCACATTTTATTTTATTATTTTCTTAATGAAAGTACGGAGTTTTCTAAAGGTTTGTTTAAAAGTAAAGATATTTTTAATTTTTATTTGTTTAGGTGATAAATTTTTTATTCTTTGCTCACGTATATACATGATTAATATCTGTTTTGTCAATCAATAATCGAACATCAATATCATCAATAAAATGTTGATACAAAGCACATTTCTGGAGTTCGATAAATCCCATATTTTGTTTGTTTGTATGTTTCTTTTTTCACGCATTCTTCCGTCAATTATTGTATACGAATTAAAAAATCCACTTTTACTTCCTCCCAAAAATGACCAAAAGCTAATAAATGTAAAATTTTAGTGCTTAATTTTACTAGTCATTATTATCAACTGTTTAGTCATAATTAAAGCGTGCAGGCCACGCCTACCGTTTCATGTAAACCATCCACAATCATTTACAAAGCGTGCAAGCCACGCCTACCGTTTCGTGCAAATCGTGCAGATCGTTCAGGAAATGGGAAGCGTTTCGTGCAAATCGTTCCGTGCAAACCGTTCAGCATTTCGTGCAAACCGTTCACCGCTCCGTGCAAGAATCGTTTCGTTTCGTTCCGTGCAAGTGGTGTAGTAGTACGCTTCAGGGTCTGTATATATATATATATGTGTGTGTGTGTGTGTGTGTGTGTGTTATATTTAGTATCGTCTCAGAATATAAACATACTTTGTGTAAAGCATATTGTCACAGTTTCAGGAATATCTCTTGAGAAAGTTTTATAATCTTGATAAAGATCCAGGTGCAAGATCATAAGGAAACCAAGTATAAGCTTGATGTTTTCTGTCATTGTAAAAGTTTTCAATCCGAAATATGACTGTAATCAAATTCTAGGACCTTGACCTTGATAAAAATTAGACTTGGTAAAAGTTCATAGTAAATCATTAAGTATCATACAAGCTTGTATGAGAAGCAAGAGTTACTACTGCCTCTTGGTTATATGTCTATGTACGGTATAAACATTCTAATGAACATACTCTCCATCAAAGTTTGGAGAAATTACAAAAGCTTTCAATTATAGTCTCAAAAGTATTCAGTTTTCCTTTGGAGACATAGGGAATGGAGGTCAGGACAATGCTAAATTCTTGCTCTGTACTGGTACATGTATAGTTAAAAATCCTACTCTTTGGATATGTAGCATTTACTCAGTGTAAAAGACTAAAGTTTTCATGAGTGTATTTTTTTATGCTTGTTACCTCGTTAAAACCACTTTTAAAATATCTTGTACGTACGACTTAGTGTATGTCGTTTGTACCACTTATTATCTCGTTATAACGACTTAGTATCTCGTTTTTACGACTTATTATCTCGTTATTACGACTTAGAATCTCGTTATTACAACATATTATCCCGTTATTACGACTTAGTATTTCGTTAATACGACATATCATCTCGTTATTACGACATAGTATATCGTAATAACGACTTATTATGTCGTTCGTGCGACTTAGTGTTTCTCGTACGTACTAGTTAGTATCGCATTCGTACGAGTTATTATCTCGTCATTACAACTTAGCATCTCGTTATTTCCACTTATCATGTCGTTCGTGCGACTTATTATCTCGTAAATACAACTTATTATCTCGCCATAACGACTTATTATGTCGTACGTACGACTTAGTATATGTCGTTTAGACGACTTAGTATCTCGTAATTCCGACTTATTATCTCGTACGTTCGACTTAGTATCTCGTAATTCCGACTTATTATCTCGTACGTTCGACTTAGTATCTCGTTCGTACGACTTAGTATCTCGTTCGTACGACTTAGTATCTCATACGTACGACATGGAAAAACTTATATCAATTGGCAGCAATACGCTTCCGTACTAAATACATACCGATGCAATGAATAATTTTACTGTAGTCATTGGAGTAATATTGTTGGTATTTTGTTCTCTGACCACAAATAATGACTGCAATATTTTCGTCAATTTCAGGATACTTCGATGATTCTAAAAGAGATCGGAAAAAAACCCACCTTAAAATAATTTGATTTTGAAAGTACACATGATTTTGTACCAGTTAATGTTGAATTGAAAGATAATACTGACCGTCAATAATGGATGTGAATGCATTCTTTAATTCTCTGAAGCCTTGTCCTCTGATGCTTGCAGACGTGTCTAGTATAAAAATAACACAAGGTCCTCTTCCTGCCTGATGTTTTAGTTGTATGTCTGAAATTATACTACCGATATAAATATTATCTTTTTTACACATCACGATTCTTCTAACTTATATTGATTTGCTTTCAAGTGCAAGTCAAGTAATTTGATCAAAAGTAAAAAAAAAAAAAAAAAAAAAAAAAAAAAAAAAAAAAAAAAAGATCGTTGTTGATCCGCCTATGTATTTTGTTACACCAGGTTCTGCACGGGGTATTTGCTAGCTGATATATTTTTGTTAGAGAGAACGTTCGGGTACATACATGTATATATTGTTGTTACCTTGGCCTGTTACACATTCGTCTTTCTTTTTAAGCAGGAACCAATCAACAGCAGGGAGAACCTTGTTCATTCATGAACCTTTCAATTGCATTGTTCGTTTAATTGGAATGACAGATAAACAAGTTATACTTACGAAGTCTTTTTACCTCCTTGGCTTCGGCATACCAATACAACTCCTCTTGACTTGTTGGGCATAGCCCACATTTGCATTTTAGATCATAAGTTACGCCATCAGATGCTGCAAGGTGTCGGTCCATTGCAGACAAGACGTTTATGATTTCTCAACGACATGAAATATTATACGAATCTAATTAAAACTTGGTTTTGATTTGCAATGTCTTAAGGAAGTAATTTCCACACGCGTCTATCAATAGAATACAGCAGGAAGTCTAATTTCTAAATGCGTTTTATCTGTTTATCGTACAAGCATTTAGAAAAGTACAACTTATCTTACAAAACACTGTTTTCCCCTAAAATAACTCTTAGGGCCTACAAGTTTACTGATATTTTGGATTTCAAACACTCCGGTTGAGCATCACTGAAGAAACATTGTTTGTCGAAATGCGCATCTGGTGCATCAACATTGGTACCGTATAAGTTTTACATTTAATAAAGCAAAAGTAATCGTACATCAAACTTTTAAAGTAATACAACTTATCATACAATAAATATTTAGAGAAGTACAACTAATCGTGCAACAAACAATTAGAAAAGTACAACCTCTTATAGATTTACAAATTGCAATGATAGCCATTTCCCCATTCATGAATGAAATGTGCATATATCGAACTGTGATCAATCTCACAACTCCTATAAGCAATACAAAATAGAGAGTTCGACAAACACAACCTCTTGATATACCAGAGGTGGGATCAGGTGTCTAGGAGGATCAAGCATTCCCTGTCGACCGGTCACACCCGCCATGAGCCCTATATCTTGATAAGGTAAACGGGGTTATCCATCGTCAAAATTAGTGTTGCAAGAACGGTCTAAAAATCGGTACGATACACGTCAGATAGCATTTGACCCAATGATATTGTACTGGCAAACGAGATTGTTACAATTACCATAAAATATGCGAAATACTGACTTTGAACAAGACCGTTTAAAGGCCTGCACCATCAACGTGTTTGTCAGTAGCCTGTCTCGATTTAAAAATAGACCATACGCAGAACACACTCTTACGTATTGAATCAGGTGAAAGATATAAACACCATATACAGGTGATAATGGATTATTACTACATAAATATGGGAAGTTGACGATGGAGAAGCTGAAAATTTCCCATTTGTCATAAAGTTGAGTTGTTTGTTTGCCGTTAATTTTATTTCTTTTCAATAAAATATCTAATTACGAAGTAGATATGGAAGACTTTCTTTTATTTCGAATTTACAAGGAAATACATGTAACTAGTAGATATATGAATGAAATGATTATTGTTCAAACATGTAGATAAAACGTCCTCGATATTTCTGAATATCGACTTGAAGGCCAGTTCCAATATGAAACCCCTATTGCGGCCCATCCTACTCTTGGGGCCACATTCTGAAGAATATTGATATGACTAATCATGGCCCTGTTTTTCTTGAGATGAGTTTTGCTATATATCCCCTTGTGAAACTTTGGTCCTCTGCACCCTACTTTCGGGATTCACAATTTGAAGAAACTAAATTCTGTACTTCTTGGGAATGCTTGCATAGATTGTAAAAAAAAAAATATTCTGACCCACCCTAGCTCCAGAAGCCAAGATTTGGACTTTGAATCTAAATTATGACAAGAAACCTTTAGGCAAATTTCCACTTGTCTGGCCCAGTAGTTCTTGATAAGGTTTTCAAATCCCCCACCCTATTTTTGTGTTTTCGTGGATATCCCCACTTTAAAGGGAGCATAACTTTATTTGAACAAACTTGGATCCTCTTCACTCAATGATTTGCGCCAAGTTTGATTAACATTGGCACAAAGGTTCTGTGAAGATGGAAAAGTGAAAAGCCTACGAACAGACAGACGGAAGTCAGACAACGTGTGATCAGATAAGCTCACCTGAGCTGAAAACTCTTTTAGTTCAAGATGAAATGAGGTGGAACAATAACTCTTTTAAGTTGAATATTATGTGAAAATAAATGCCTAATACCCAAGGCATTCGACATTTAAAAACATAGGGAGAGTCTTGTATCCACAAACACCTATGTTCAGAAACAAAAATTATGGATTCTACTATTATTCGACTAATTTGTTGTAGAGGGGTTGTTTTTGTAATAATATTTCTTGAAAAAAAAAATTCTGAAATTATCATAAAATGGACAGACTAACAAAACGTGAAATTTATTTTCTATATCTGCTTTTGAACTCCTTTTACAAATTCTCTCATTTATTGGAACATTATACTATCTACCTTGTTCAACCATCTATGTGATACTGATATACATTGTACGTATGCATTTGGAATTGCTTTTGTTAAATACAACCGTAACTTAATTCCATCATTTACATATTTGTATAAGTAACATTTTGATGAATTTTCAAAAAATGCATTCATTTCTTGTAAAACCACGTCATTCAGTCTTTGTTTTATTTGTAATAAGAAGTGTTTTTCGTTTATATAATGGGAATCCCATATATTTCTAAATCCTAAGGAGAATATCAAACCTTATACATGCAAGGTGAAGATAACGAACAGTGATCAATCTCATAATTCCTACAAGCAATACAAAGTAGATAGTTGGGCAAACACGGACCCCTGGACACACCAGAGGTGGGATCAGGTGCCTAGGAGGAGTAAGCATCCCCTGTTGACCGGTCACACGCCGTGAGCCCTATATCCTGATCAGGTAAACGGAGTATTGCTACACAAATATGAGAAGTTGACGACGGAGAAGCTGAAATCATCCCGTTTGTCATACAGTTGAGTTGTTAGTTTGCCGTTAATATCTACTTTCAATAAAATATCTAAGTATGAAGCAGAAGTGGACGACTCTGTGGTGTCCTTTATTTCGAGCTCACAGGGATATATCAAATCGACATATGAATGAAAGCTATCATTGTTAATAGACAAAACGTCATCGATATATCTAAAAGTCGAATTGAAGGTCACAGCGAGAGATTTTTTCTTCTCACGTAGAAGTTTTTGAATAAATTCTGCTTCATGTGAATATAAAAACATGTCAGCTAACAAAGGAGCACAATTCGTGCCCATGGGAATTCCAACAGACTGTTGGAAGACCTGATCACCAAAGACCACAAAGATATTGTCAATCAGGAACTCTAGCATATTTTTTATTTCAACTTCAGAGTACTTGTGCGTGGAATCGGAGTGGTGTTTAACAAAGTAAGTTTTTGAATGACTGATCACTAGATATGAAGATTTCCGTTTTCCGTTTTTGTTGAAGAAGCAACTGTCTATGATATCAAAAAGTCTAGTCTTTAATTTATCGTGAGGAATGGTCGTGTATAGTGTTGAAAAGTCATAGGTTTTAATGCTATTGATTTGGGACAAATTCTGTGATTTCAAGTTTACTAAAAGTTCTTTAGAATTTTTTAGAATCCACATTTGATTAACACCACTTCTGGCATATGTTGTTGCACAGTAAGTTTGAAGTTTCTCCTTCACAGCTGTTAACATTTTCGTGAGGAGCAAAGATAGGGGCTTGGTAGAGCACTTACTGGATCCAGCAATGTATCTTTGTTTGTAAGAGGTTTTATGTAGTTTAGGAATCCAGTATAGGTACGGTAACTCATATTCATTCGACCCATTGACTGGAATATTAAATGTGTCTAAAACTGAAGCATGATTTTGAAGAATTTCATCTTTTGAAAGGGCAGTTGGAGTATAAGTATGATTACCAAAAGTGGAATTAATGCCAAGTTCGTTTAAAATACAGTTGTAATAATGAGCCTTACAAACAAAGACAATGTTGTTACTAGCTTTGTCAGCTGGAACCAAAACATATTCCTCATGTAACCTAATAGTATCTAATTCTTTTATCACTTCTGGTTTACTAAACACAGAAGGATAGATGGTACGTACTTTTGTTTTCATGTTTCTAATGCGGGATTTTAATATCCCTCTTATGCTTTTAACACATTCTGACAATGTATCAAGTTCTTCTTTTTCATATTCAACCCATCGTCTGGCATAATCTTCCACAGAACTCATAATAGAGATGAAGTTCTGTCGCCAATTAAGAGGTCCTCATTTTCAACAATATCAACATCACCAGTAATGACATGTCCAGCTGGACTATAGTTGAAAGAAGATGAAGAACAAGAACATGTTGGTGGATTACGTATAAGATGTTCTATATCTAATCACTGCAAAGTTTGTTTATAATTAAAAAGTTTGGATGCAATAGTAGAAGTATAGCTGTAGGAAATACAGGGTGTAGACTTGAACTTGAAATAAGTTGGAATACACGACTGAACCCTTTTATGACGAAGAATGTTGCTTATGTTGACGGCATCTATTCCTTTGTTTGTAAATTTGAGCTTAAGGAACTGACGGTATGATTTGGAAGGAATAACATCTGACATCCAACAGGTGAAAACTTCTGAATTACACATTTCTAACATTTCATGATATACACAATTCAAACTGCATTTATCTGAGTTTTTCAATTTCAACCAGTATTTAACCAGTAAAACCTATAATTTTACCATTTATTTTTTGAAAATCAGTATCAGTGGCATGTGGCATTATGCGGGGTTGGTATTATAACGGGGGTGTTAACATGCGAGGAAATATGTTCTTTAAGATTTTTAGGCACAAGTGGGGGTGGCATTATAACGGGAGAGGGGCAATATATAGACTACAGTGTAGTTGAAAATGAGGACCTCAAATCACTTATTCTAAAAGGTCCAAAATACAGAGAACCTCGGTCTTTCAATTGGCGACCGAATTGCATCTCTATTATGAATTCTGACGAAGATTATGCCAGAGAATGGGCTAAATATGAAAAGAAGAACTTGATACATTGTCAGAATGGATAAAAAGTGTAAGAGGAATATTATAATCCTGCGTTAGACACATCAAAACAAAAGAGCGTACCATTTATCCTTCTGTGTCTAGTAAGCCAGAGGTGATAAAAGAATTAGATAGTTTCATGAGAAATATCTTTTGACTCCAGCTGACAAAGCTTTATCTACAGTGTATTTGTAATACCTTTATTTACAGTGTATTTATAATACCTTTATTTACAGTGTATTTGTAATATCTTTATCTACAGTGTATTTGTAATATCTTTATCTACACTGTATTTGTAATATCTTTATCTACACTGTATTTGTAATATTTTTATCTACAGTGTATTTGTATATCTTGATCTACAGTGTATTTGTAATATCTACAGTGTATTTATAATATATCTATCTACAGTGTATTTGTAATAACTTTATCTACAGTGCATTAGTAACACCTTTATCTACAGTGTATTTGTAATAACTTTATCTACAGTGTATTCGTAATATTTTTATCTACACTGTATTTGTAATACCTTTATCTACAGTGTATTTGTATACAGATTTGAGAAAGATGAATATGCTATCCAGTGACGTGTCAGTGATTGTATACAGAAAGATGAAGATATTATCTAGTGACGTGTCAGTGACTGTATACAGAAAGATGAAGATATTATCCAGTGACGTGTCAGTGAATGTATACAGAAAGATGAAGATATTATCCAGTGACGTGTCAGTGAATGTATACAGAAAGATGAAGATATTATCCAGTGACGTGTCAGTGACTGTATACAGAAAGATGAAGATATTACCCAGTGACGTGTCAGTGACTGTATACAGAAAGATGAAGATATTACCCAGTGACGTGTCAGTGACTGTATACAGAAAGATGAAGATATTACCCAGTGACGTGTCAGTGACTGTATACAGAAAGATGAAGATATTATCTAGTGACGTGTCAGTGAATGTATACAGAAAGATGAAGATATTACCCAGTGACGTGTCAGTGACTGTATACAGAAAGATGAAGATATTACCCAGTGACGTGTCAGTGAATGTATACAGAAAGATGAAGATATTACCCAGTGACGTGTCAGTGACTGTATACAGAAAGATGAAGATATTACCCAGTGACGTGTCAGTGACTGTATACAGAAAGATACAGATGTTAGCGGCAGATTTGATGCATTGTGTAATGTTTAGAAACACTGAGTTATGCCGTCTGTCGTCATCTTCATGTCAGGATATTTAACAAATCTAATAAAAATCACATCTTTAGATCGACTCATATATACCACTATGTGCATCCCAAGTCAAAAGATCTGTGATCCACCACATTTCCCACACGGAATACGACGGATCGCAAAAGGTTGGGAAGATAGAGCGGATCTTACACTCTGCACACCATCGATCTTCTCGTTTCAGTAGATTAACTCTGGGTTATGAAATTGTTCAAAAACGCTGTTTGTCATCAATAAATTAAGGCCCAGAACACGCGACTGCCACCGTGGGTCTGCTTCAGAATGGTGTTTGACTGAGAGGTAGTCTTTTCAATCTCCACACAAAAGTATATGAACTCACGCTGTTCTGTCAAAATCCATTGTGGCGACAGGATTTGTTTTTCCAATTACTTCCAGGAAATGCAGCGTCCAATTCCTCCGTTACCCAGTCCTTAATACCCTAACACCCATCCACCCTCCAAAAACAATTCAATCCCACCACCAACTTTAAAATTGGAGACCAAAACATACAAACAATATCGCTATCTAGGGATAATACTTAATGAAATATTGAAAATTCCAGGAAGCAGTGGATATGCCATCGAAGGCAGGTGGGTGAGCACCCAGTTTGACCATTTCTAAAATACATCCATTCAAAGAAATGGGTTTTAAAACTTTTGAATCGTTATCTAACTCTTGTATTATACCTATACTGGATTATTGTTCTGGAGTATGTGGATATAAAAAAATCCCCATGTATTGATAACACCCAAAATCGTGCATCACGTTATTTCTTAGGACTGCACAGATTTAACCTCTTCTTGCTTTAGATGGCGAAGTCGGGTGGATCCCATCTACTCAACAGCGTTGGCTAAATATGTTCAGAAAGTGGAACAGATTGATAAGGATGGAAGATTAACGTCTGTCCAAAGAAGCATTCTACTAGGGTTATGATAGTCGGGGATCTTGGTGCTCAAAAATTGAAGGTTTGTGAGAAAATCTCGATATTAATTATAAATCAAATGCGTTTCTCAACCAGTTATCTATAAATATTACAGAAATGGAAAGTTTGCTACACGATTATAATGAATGCGTCTGGAAGGGTGGATCAACAGCTTTCCCAAAACAAAGAACATATATCACACTGAACACGAAATCTATTCTTGAACACTCCCTTTTCGCATTGAAACTGGTCGCTTCCGAAATGAGCCAATACGTGACCGACTTTTTGTCTTTGTACAATTCTGTGTGTAGAAGACGAAAAACACGTCCTTTTGGATCTTATTTAAAAACCTGCGAGAAAATTTCTGCTATTTGTTTAACGCAGAACAGTTTAATTATCAGTAATGACCATTTGTTAAATTGATTAATGGTTAATGGTTATCCTCTACCCACAGCCAGATTGGCTAATTCAGCCTACCTGTGAAGAAAACTCGTATATTCATAAATAACAAATTGCATCTGAATGTAAATTGAAATTAGAATTTATATCCATGCATTATCCGTACTGAGAATCCCATTGCATGCATTGATATTTCAAACATATAAGGTCACATGGGCCGGGGGCAAAAATGCATAATTCACTTTTATTTATGAACTTGTAATGATGCGCATGTCACTATAATAAATAATTACTTCAATCATTTATTTATTTACATTTGCAATTACATTAATCGATTTACGCAAACTCAATACATTGCAATAAACAATCTTTGAGGTTTAACTATTTTTGAAACGCAGAATTGTTTAACATAATTTTTGAAAAAGGGGTAATTTCATCCCAATGAATAGGAAGTGCTGGTGAACTCCATTATGTATAGTACAATATGTGAAGTGCTTTATCTAATACAAAAAAGGGCTATTTGCAGAGCAAAAACTGCTAAATAGAAAACATATTACACTAGGTACCGTAAATTCATTTCTAAAGACTACATATCTATTTAAAGACTGAAAGTAAAATATACTCATTTTATACGATCCATGTACAATTTAGACGTCATAAACCTCAATATTTTTGTAAGTCTTCGTTTAATTAATGAGAAATACAGGTGTAGAAATATCGATGAATTAATGAAGTCGTCATGAAGCTAAATACAAAATAATATTGAAATAAATATCAAAATATACTGATTTTTCCTTCCTGTCAAATGGTGGGTTCAACCCCCTAAAAGTAACCCCAAAACGGCGCGTTTGACAATTGCGCATCAACATTAAAGGGCAGGTTACTCGGTATTATTTACAAGCTGGCCGTGGTTTGGGAAACTTAAACCTAGGAAAGATCTAGAGAATTAGCAGCTGTCTAGGTAAGTACATTTAACATTTGTAGAGTGTAAATGTAGTATGCAAAGCAATATAACCGACCTTTGTACAACAGAAAACAATATCTAAACTCTTTTCTTAAAAGTTTATTTTAGTTTGTTATTTATAGAACGCTATCAATCAACGTCCGACAACTCTAGAATAACAAATTAATTGCCTTGGGTGCGGATCTTTAAATTAGTCTTTAGATAAAACATATTGAGTTGGTGGTATCCATTAAAAATAAAACACGATTCTGTTAGTGTAGCTTATACTGTGTTTATGTAATAATGATAATAACGTGTTCCGTATAAGCCAGAATGGGTTCACTGCAATGTGTAGATCCACGGGCACTGGAAGTTAATGTAAATATATATTATGTGCATGTATAATATGTATTTTTATATATGCACATACTATATATTTACATTAACTTCCAGTGCCCGTGTGTAGATCAGATAACTTCAGAGAACTAGGACGTACTCGATGTGCAGTGTTAGAATTAAGGTCGTACAGCCGTGGCAGTGAGGGTTCTTCACCATGACAACGCCGGGCGTGACACGGGTTTTTAAGGTTTAACCAAAATGCTCGTGACTTTCGTTTACTGGGCACTTGACATACTAATATAAATACACTGAACTTGCTCACACAGTTTACGGTTTATATGTGTAACCAAGTGATATACTTAAAAGAAATGAACTACACTTTTGAGCTGTTCATGGTCAATATGAACCCTGCCTTTTGTTAGTTTATATTTTATTGTCTGTGTAACTTTATGACTAGTTCCACATGTAGTGACTGTTTAACACTCCCATACAGCAGCGAGTAATTCTAAGATATGACATCACACGTACTTTAATCATGTGCCCCAGATTCCTATTTACTTGAGGGTATTTTATACTTCATGTACCTCAGTTTAGCAGAATTGTGGCGCTTCGTCTCGGCCGATAACATCTTCATATATTGAGTGAAATATATATGGAGAGAGAGAGAGAGAGAGAGAGAGAGAGAGAGATATACATGTCGGTATAGGCCTATGTTCTCGAATGAGCATATTGAAAATACTAGAAAGAGGAGATGACTGTGGATGTTCTTTTAACGTGCCAACGCCTGCCGCGACACGTCCCGTTTTTAAAGTCATGTCCTATTGACCCACGACTCTCTTTTCTAAATACCTTATTAGCTATCACCTCTAAAGACTTGTGTTTACATCTTAGCTTTGACGTAATCATTGCAAGAGCGGGGCTCGAACTCACAACCTCCTGTTCACATAAAGCGAACACTCTACCACTGAGGTACCGCGATCCCCTGGGGTTAACTTGTCTTGGTGGTGATAAAAGTGGTATTCTACCTATTTTTAAAACTACTAGTAGACCTATAGTCATACTACTTGAAATACTTGTATATTATGTGTAGGTTTTATCTACATATTACAGTTTGCTTTAGTAACTTAACATTTACAATAGCGGATCAAGCGCCGGGCGCACGCCTCTTACAAATATGATCAATTTCTTTAAGAATGTCCAAATGCATGTACCTGTTCAAAATATACCAATAAAGGTCTTATTTTGTCAGAGCACAGTTTGAGGGGACTTCGCCCCATGGGCTATACTACCAGGGCTTCGCCTGGACCCACTGGGGGCCTTAAGCAATACAAGCTGTAACTGACGGTAAATAAATTAAAGAATAAAAGAACAAATATTTAATAATTTTTTTATTAAATACATTCAACTTAATAGAATCAGAGTGAATCTGAAGCAATAAACCCGTCCTGTCAGTAATTTCCGATGTGCATTGACCTCGAAGGTCGTGCCATTTCGGAAAAACGCGAAAGAGAGGCGCTGAGCACTGTCAGATCACAGGCACCTGAAGTATGGATTATTACTCTCCCCCCCCCCCCTTTTCATAATTTTGTAAGCTTTAGAGATTGGCCTTCTACCGGTATAATAAAATGAACTCCAATCTCTAAAGCTTACAAAAAGCATGAAACGATTACATGAATCGAAAGAGGGATGAGATAGACTGGGAATTCACACATTTCAGAGAAATTGTTTCCACAACCAAAAAAAAAAAAAAAAATATGAAAAAGGGGTGTGGTAATAATCCATACTTCAGGTGTCTGTGGTCAGATTTGTAAACAATTTAACATGACAATTTTATAGAAAATAAATAAATGTTTATTCGGTGTATACATACATACATACAAACACACACATATATAAATACCAAGGATAACCCATGAAAGCATATATTTCCAATGGGGTCCTTTGATGCACGGATGTTTGCGCTAGGGGATCATTTATGTGGGAGGATACCGGAGGAAACCCACGTGTTCGAGCGGGCGACCGCCATACCCTCTCACTTACAACCACTGCCGATCACGGGTATCAAACTCGGGTTGCAGCGGTGAGAAACGAGAGTGCTACCTCTGCGCTACCCGGACACCCATGTCTGTGTATATATGACGCAGTGGCGGTTTATTCGAAACGCTCATTGGTATGCTCTCAAACAACATTCCCTTGTTTATTCTACTGAATTTTTCCTACTATGCTGGTTCACTATCAAAATTTCATTGAGTTGCACATTTGCGTAATCATTGCTTTCTTACACTTAGGGCCTATAGTGATTCTTGTCATTCATGAAACGGTGAAATATTTTAAACAAACGAAACGTGTAGTTACTCACGTCAGTTTCCATCTTTATGTAATATGACGTAGATTTAGGTCTCAGCAACCCGATTATGTTCGGCAATCATCGATGGTTCCCATATGTCCGTGTATACGACGCAATGGCGGTTTATACGAAACCAGCATATAGTAGGAATAATTCAGCAGAATAAACAAGGAAATGTTGTTTGAGAGCATACCTAGCGTTTCGTATAAACCGCCATTGCGTCATATACATGGACATGGGAACGCAGATTGCCGAACACAATCGGGTCGCTGATACCGAGGCTGCATTCAAGATCGTAGCGGCTACGTAGGGCTCGGTAGCGCTACGATCTTGAACGATGTGCTAGGCTATAGGCCCATATATATATATATATATATAAAACGTGATACTTATATACCACATGTATTATCAAAAACTGAAGAAGAAAATTATCTGACAAACAGATGTACAGCTTGAACACTGGATAACGGTACCGTAGTAAAAGCGAGAAAATATGATATTTTTCCCGCGATACAACATAGACTTCTACGTCGTGACGTACTTTTATATTGTGACGTCATATAGGGTGATGTGAACTGAGGTACAGTCATAGGACATAATTATTCGCCACTTTCAAAATGGCTGCCATGAAACGCACGTCCACTTGGTGAAGTTTGAAAGTTGTTTGCTGTGGATAGAATTAAAATCTTACCTCAGTATTTGGTCAGATTTCCTTTCATCCTGATTACCTCCTTTAGTCGCCCTGGTATAGAATTATAAAGGTTCTGTACATAGTTTAATGGAATGTTTTCCCACACAGTCCGAATTTCCGCTATAAGATCTTGTCGAGAGTTTATAAAATGGACACGGGTTTCTAGTGTTCTTTTCAAATGTAACCATATGTTCTCTATTATATTTAAATCTGGTGACTGTGCTGGCCATGTTGTTGTATTAATATTGTTGTCAGCTACATAATCTTTAATAATTTTGGCTCGATGAACAGGGGCATTGTCGTCCATGAAAATGTAGTTGTTCTCCGGGAAATGCCTGGCTATTACTGGCCATATATTATCATCAATTATTTGTAAATATCTTTGAGCATTAATGTTACCTAGGATATCAGTCAAAGTGCCCATACCTTGAAAACAAATGCATCCCCAGATCATAACACTTAACTTTCGTCGCGGAGCAGGACACGCTAGTTGGGGGTTATACTTTTCATCCGCTTTTCGCCACACGTATACCTTGTTGTTATCCCCAATAACAATCTGACTCTCATCACTGAAAATCCATTTACACCATTCTTGCTGAACTGTCCAATCTTTCCTCTCCTTGCACCATTTTACACGTTCTTTTTTATTCACTTCACGAACTGCCACTTTCTTCTTTGCAACCCTCCGTACATATCCTAATTTTTTTATTTTTCTTTCAACAGTTTTTGTACAAAATTGATGATTCCTATTTTCATTAATAATGCCTGTTATGTCTTTGTAAGTACGTCTCCGATTTTCTTTGATGACCCTTGAAAGTTTGTTAGAATCCCTCTGCGTGAATAGACACTTACGGCCCCTTCCCGTGCGATTTTTCACATCAGAATGCTGTTTGAATTTCTTAATAACACTTCGCACGGTAGATCTGGGTATTCCTAAAGTCTTTGATAAGTTAGAAACATTTCCGTTCACTTTGTGTGAATTAACTACGAGATTTCTGACTTCAATGCTCAGCTCTTTCCCTTTACGACCCATTTCAATCAACAATGTTTACTAAGTTTATGATCAATAGCAGACGAAAAAATGTATGTGTACACGTCATCAATTTTAGTAGCTTGACCCTGTTGTAAAAATATGAAGGGGAAATTTGTTGTCTATTTATAGCACGGGGGTCTATTTTCGGTTCCTAATCGCAAATACAACGCCATTTGCGCACAGGGTGGCGAATAATTATGTCCCATGACTGTACATCTTGTGATTTTAGTTGTACACTTTACTCTAGGGGCCTACTGTGGTAAGCCTAATTCTTATCATGTTTTAAAATGGGATGTTTTTCAATGACTCAGGTAAGCAAACTATTTGATTTATTTTACACTTTTTGTTGCAGTAAAATGCCGGAAATCAAGTTGAAATCAGACAGTGAAGATGATGACACCCACTTACGGGTTATGGATATTGATGGCTACTTTATCCCCACCTTCCCTCTCCCGGATCACGAGAAACACTTCCGGTCTATGGCGGGCTGGAGAGCCAGATCTGATGACGTAATGATCAGTGCTTATCCCAAAGCTGGTAGTATATCACAACAAAACTTAAACAGGCATGTTGATAAATCTTATTGTTCGAAATGGAATAAACAGGAATTTATCTGCTCCGTATCTAGGTACTCATTGGGTATGGGAAGTCGTAGGCATGTTGTCCCGCCAGAAAGCTGAACGTATACCGGAAATAAAAGAAACCGTCATGATGGAAGGGATATCAGAAGAAACCTTTGACAACATAGCTTCACCCAGAATCATGAACACACACATTTACTTTAAGTATCTGCCCAAAGATTTCTTCGACAAGAAGTGTAAAATTGTTTATGTCATCCGTAACCCGAAAGACATCGCCGTTTCATTTTACAATCACCACAAGAAGCTGCTAGAATACGAATTTAATGGACCCTGGGAAGGCTATGTCAAACGGTTTATTCAAGGAAAAAGTGAGTTTTGTAAATTTTGCAGCTTTTCTTCTAAACGACAAAGCATACAGACCCTTTGTACAAATTTTACATTAAGGTGGATCAATCCTCATATGACTTATCAATATTAATGGTTAAAAGTGGAAAAACTGTATTAATTTCCACTCAATATAGTTTAATTTAATCAATAACCAAAGAAAAGGTGTATGTTGCCACCTTTTTAAAGATGTCAGACATACAAAAACAGAAGTATAGATCTATATCAACATAAAAAATCACACATTTTCGTTAAACAGAATAATGAAAATTAATTTTTTTTAAAAACTTGCTGAAATGACAAATTTCAAATGTCAACAGTTTAAGAAAACTGCTAATCCATAGATATATTGTAACAGGTTTCTCTTTCCCTTAAGTAATAACAGGAACACCTGTTTGGGTTCTCGACAAGACGTTTATTCAGGAGTTACCATGCAATGCACGAATTGTCCAATGATGAAACCCTATAACAACAATGTTTAACAATTTTAAGTAATATGCTATATAAAACATGAATACTATAATTTCACATAATTACTGATGTACAACCAATATACGATTATAGCATTACATGGGTGATCTCTATCAAGGGAGATAACTCTATACCTGTATACATCACATATTAAATCTCCCAAGTCCTATAGACTTTAACTTCATCATAAAACTTTACAATAATTATCATTATAATATGTATTAACATTATTAATTATTGAATTAAATAAAAACCATATGGTGAGCATACCATTCTATGGGAATAGGCTCGAGTGAACAATATTTACAGATGACACCAAACAGGTCTGATCTATAAATTAATTATGATATCTACAATATCTTGTAAGTCATAAAACATACTTTTACTTTAAAATAATATCACAGTGAGACGAATCATATACATTACTATCACAGATATTTACATTATATAAGTCTCACTCTCACTGATCATTTATTCCAGAAATGTGGCAACAAAAGGAATTTTATGCAAAATTACAGATTTAACATTTAGTAAAGGAATTATAGAATAGTTTAGCATTAGTAATAAATTATTAACTTACCATTCAAGAGGAAAAATGTCGGTCTATGTCTAATTGTCAAAATATGTCAGATCTACTGAAATCAACTCTCTTCTTCAAAAACTGAATAAAGACTGACCACAAAGAACAGAACTCTTGGAGGGAAAATCTCCAAGACCAATCCAATGACATAAGACAAACTAAAACACCAATGAAATTAAAAGACACAAGGGACATTTGGCCAAAATATAATTATATACCCCAGGCCATTACACTGGGAAAGTGACCAAATTTATATGCTTGACTGCATGTTTAAATTACATTACCTTGCCTAAGCATTTTATTCAATGAACCGATTCTTTATACATATACCCATCATATTATACAATATACATGTATAATATGAGTCTGTCACAATATGAAAATTAATTGTGGATATTAGGGAAATCATTGTATCATAAACATGCAGTAGGGGAAATTCCAGCATAGGGGTTATTGCCCTTGACAACAGTTTTAAAATTATAAATAATTGATTATTTATGGAAAATAAAAACTTTTTCAGTATCAGAAGTTTACCAATTTTTTTATTTTATTCAGTAAATGAAATTCCTCTGAAAGATATATTTCTATCATGCGCAAAAATTGAATTTAATAAAGATTTTGCAAAAACCTATGACATCACATGAGGATTAATCAACCTTAATTGAATTTAAATTATCTTAATAATTTATATTTCTTGTGAAATTGACATTGCTTTCACCTAAGACAATGAATACATGCTGTCGCGGGTTGAGATTTTTTTTCTGCAGAGCTTGCTACCTTCATCACCCGATGAAATAACAAAGAAAGCATTTTATTGTTTAAATAAAGCTCTAATTCAAAACATAACTGGTGTGTATGAAAAATGAGTTGAATTTAATTTTCAAATTTCAGAAGTGTCCTCTAGTAAACTACTGTGTGTTGTAGTCCCTGACACGTTCCACTTTACCATTTTCTCGTTCGCTCACCGTTCGTTCAGCGTGCACTCTCCGTTAACGTTTTGCCACCGTTGATACCATACGCTGTTTGTTTAGTATGTTTACTACATCTATCCCGACCCCTTTTAGGGTGTTTGTTAATTACATGTACCCCAAACGATTTTGAGACTATGTATCATGTACAACTGTAAATTCAGGATGTCACTGCCATGTTAGTCACTGCACCAGTCTACAGCCTTTTATATCTATTGTTAAGATCTATCTTTTTTTTTTTTCATGCCTGGTTGTAATAAATAAAGTACAATGCAAGAAAAACATCCGACACTTTCCGAATAAATTGTACATCTTGCATTTACCATGTCACCGTTCACTTTGCGCTCGCATTTACGCTCCGGTCGCGTTCTGCGTTCGATCACCGTTCATAAACTGCCCACCAATGCAAATTGCGTTCAGCGTTCACTCACTGTTCGCTCTGCATGCGTTCACCGTTTGTTCATTCAAGTGGGAAAGTAGAACGTTTCAGGGACTGTATATGGCATGATAAGTCATTTGGCCGATATTGTACAGTTGCTACGTACAGTATGATGCAAGAAGTATTCGTACAAAATGGCGGCGTGTTTACATTCGCGACGGAATTAGGTCAGAATAAAAATGTTGGTATGCCGTTTCTAAAATTAATAAAACAAACTAAACTTATCTAATACTTCGTCAAATGTCCTTTCAATCTTATAACACTCAATAATCTTCGAGGAATCGATCGATATAGGCTTCTAACATAGTCTACCGTGATCCCTGTCCAGATGTCCTGAATCTCTCGGAAGAGGTCATCCCTACTCCTGATCCTCCCAACTCGTGTCAGAAGCTTTCTTTTTAGTAGCAACCACATATTCTCGATGATATTGAGATCTGGACTCAGTGCTGGCCAACTCATGGTGGTAACATTGTTTCTGTGAAGAAATTCCTGGGTGCTTCTAGCCCGGTGTACCGGAGCGTTGTCCTGCTGAAATATGTAATTTTCAGCGGGGAAATGACGGACTATAACTGGCCACAAGTTCTCATCAATGATCTCCTGATATTTCTCAGCGTTTATATTGCCATTCACAGACGTGATAGTTCCCACAACTTCCCATGTCACACACACCCCCCCCCCCCCCCCACACCCCCCCCCCCCCCCCCCCCCCCATCATCACTTCATAAGGTGACGGGTGGTTTCGTCCCAATTACATATTCGCACCTAGTGGATTCGCACCTTTACCTGTACGCCCCAAGTGGATTCGTCCCGAGTGGTTTCGCCCCCATTGAGTATGTAACAACAGTGGTCGGAACGATTGATTAGTGCATACTCTCCGTTAACGACGAGCAATTGAATTGAATTGAAATTAGGGGATGAATGCTATATATTAATTTACCGACGCCCAAGGTATGTTCATTTTGATCATTATACCAACAATTTTTGGATGTTTATATATGGCAACAGTGGTTGGAACGATTCATCAGAGCATACTCTCTTTTAACGATGAGCAATTGCATTGAAATTAATGAATGTTATACAGTATATCAATTTACCGACTTCCAAACTATGTCCATTTCTATCATTATACCAAGAATTTTTGCCATGGCAAGTTGCATTCATTGTGGAAAATCAGTAAGTAACTAGTTCTAATTGTAACGGGGACCGTTACATATGTTCCCCAAACCTTCCCCAAATAAAATGTGATGTCCTTGTGAATCTATAGCAAAAAATCATTTTATTTTAGCCTTTAATTACGTGTAGTACGTTTAATATGGTCATTTCAGTACCAAGAAATGAAAGAAAGCGTTGCACGTGCATACACGCGCACGCGTGTATGATTCCGAATTTCTGTTGATGTCGTTCAATAGGCATTTGTATCATATACCCACAGTATGAATTTCATAACATTTCCACCAAATATAAGGAAGTTATAGCGATTTTAAAATCGTCCAATCAGAATTCAGCACACGTGCATGCACGTGCTGAGCAGTAATTCTAACCACAGCAATTTGTAAGGAGTACCAAGACACATCTAAAACCTTAATATCAATAGAATTTCATGAAAAACAAAAACGTTATCGTCCTTTAAAAATCGAACATTTGAAAAACGTCGCACGCGCATGCGCGTGTGTGTTGGCATTTTTTGTTACACCAATATATAGATACACATATTGTCTACGTATGCTGTGAATATCAACTCATTTGCTTCATAAATAAGATAGTTACAAACGTTTTAGTACTATCCAATCAAAATGAAGCGCACGTGCATGCGCGTGCAAATTGGTAATTTTGACCATGCAAATCAGTTAAGGGTCTCAATATCTACCTATGATATGAATATCAAGCCATTTCAATGAACAACAAAAAAGTTAGACTGATTCCAAAGTTAGTGTACAAATTTTGTAATGCATGTGCACGCGCATGCGTGCGCGTGCAGACAAAATTACTATCATTTTTCATATCTACAAATGACATACTACCATCCTATTTAGGTTTCATATCGATCCCCTTAATATTCTGATTTTCCAATTTTTGTACCAAAATTGCAGTGCACGTGCGCGCGCGTGCATGCATGTGCAGACAAAATGACTATCACCATGCACATCTACAAACGCTATACTATCATCCTGGAAAGTTTCATATCGATCCCTTTTGTAGTTTCTGAGAACACTACCGGACAAAAAAGTACCGGAGAAAAAGAATAATAATAATAATAATAATAAGAAACAGAGTAAAAACAATATGTTCCCAAACTTTGTTTGGGGAACATAAAAATTATCATATGAAACAGAATTAGCATTATGTAGATAAAATTAGTGTGTCTGTTATGTGATTTTATTAATCTTAGATATATTTATATAAATCTCTAAATGAAAAATTCAATTTATAGCATAAACTTAAAGCAGCAATATTTATTTGAAAGTAGTTGATCATTTTAAGAAAGTGAATTTTGGGATATGTTAAATCGTTATAATTTTAAGATATGTTATTTTATTGGGGCGAAACCACTCGATTAGTACATCGGGGCGAAACCACTCGACTATATGGCAATGTTCTACCTTATGTTACCTGCATTGAAATAGGGACGAAACCACTTGGTGCGAATCCACTAGGTGCGAATATGTAATTGGGACGAAACCACCCGCATTCCTTCATAACATGGCTTACTTTGTCGTGGTGTCACTAAATCAGGCCGCCATCCCTCACCCTTATTGCGCCACACATACACACGGGAATCATGTCCTATCATGATTTTAGATTCGTCCGAAAAAATAACTCTGTTCCAATAGTTTTCTACTGTCAATCGTCTCTTTTCCCTGCACCAAGACAATCTTTTTTTCCGGTTAACTTCCTTCACAACCACTTTCTTCTTAGACACTCGCCTCGAGAAACCATGTTTATTCGAGATGAAGTTGCACGGTACGTTTGGCAACAGGTTGGTCCACATTTTCATTCAATTTGTTCGTAATGTCTAGCAAACTTTGCCTTCTGTTCGTCTTGACCAACCTTTCCAATCGTCGGTAATGGCGATCTGTCACTTTTGGAGGCCGGCCGCTTCGTTTAGTGTTTTCCGCTGAACCTCTCTGTTCAATACGTTTTTTCACGCTTGAAATCGTCGTATGAGGAATTCCTAACAGCTCTGACACTTTCCGAATAGAATTTCCCTGGTCTAAGAGATTCCATATAACATTCTTTACATCGCTTGATAACTCTTTCCCCTTTCTATTCATCTCGCTTTCACTTAATATATATTTCGGAAATATAGCAGACGATAACAATTCAATTCAATTCAATTCTTTATTGGCACTAAAGCACATTATATAAGAATGTGTTGTTAGCCATACATAGATACACATATATATTGATACATTACAAAATATCAAACTGTTGAAAACTTATTTCTAACATTAAAACAGTCTCTGATGTATAGACAGGTTTGTTTTGTAGATACAAGGTTATGTGGATTTAGTAAAGAAAATAAGGTATTAATATCTAGTAGTTTTGAATGCATTTTTCTAATATGTTCATACACAGGACAATCAAGTAAAAAATGTTTTTCATCTTCAACAATAGTTTGACAATGAAAACAAAACCATGTGACACATGGGATGCCACATGACAAAACAATGTTATAAATAACTAATGGAATCCCGACGCTATTTAAAAACTATTTCATACTCCGTAAATCTATTGGCTGCAAGCGCGAATGTAAACACGCCGCCATTTTGTACGAATACTTATTGCATCATACTGTACTAGCTGCAATAATGTAGCCCTCTCTGATTTTTTTTTTTTTTTTTTTTTTTTTTTTTTTTTTTTTAGGAGAGAGCTACAACTCCTTAGGATCTCCGTAATGGTGCAAATGCGGGAGTGATTCACTCCCGCAACATTTGCGCTCATTCTAAACATTTCCTGACTTTCTTTACGTAAATAAAATGATATTCTATGTTTCTTAGTCAATATATAAATTTACAACCTGCAACTTAGGATTTGTGAGGCTCTATTCTACCGTTTTCAACAATTTCGATAAATTCCAATTTCTCAATTCATGTTTGTGCGCCATGTTTGATGTACTGAAGTATAAAGTCATTTGCATATGCCATATAAGGTAGTATTTACATGAATGGAAAAGTATGGAGGCGAAAGCTATTTCGTTGGTATTGAAAAGGTTTGAATTTAATATCAAGTTTTAACCGAACAGCAGAGTGTAAATTCTTTCTGCAACAATATGATTTTCCTTTCTTTGTCGAAGTGGCTCGAGTAACTACATTTTCGCGCTGATTGTCAATGCTTAGGTTTTTCATTAGATCCACCTACGAGATCTCGCGATAACAAGCATGGCGGAGCAGACGAAGAATTTTGCATGCTGTACATTGTATTTAATGAAAAACACCTTTATTAGACATGCCCGAGCACAAAGTTGGTACTCCTTTCGGTGTAAACAACATTTGGGACTAATACACAGAGTTTATTATCGGTTATTCATAAAATTATTTTGCACCATTACGGAGATCCTATGGAATTGTAGTCCTATCCCGAAAACGTCAGAATTAAAAAAAAAAATTGGATAGGGCTACATTATTACAGCTACATACTGTACATGTATCGTATTGACATGTATTGTGATTTTACTCTGACATGAATTTAGTTTAGTCTGTGTTTGTTTTGAATAGTGGATTACGGTTCCTGGTTTGACTACACTCTGGAGATGGAGAGGTTTATTAAGGAGAACCCCGGATACCCCATTCATGTCGTGTTATACGAGGACATGAAAGAGGTGAGCTTCCTTAATTCATGTTGTGTTATATGGGATTATATTTACATTTGCCAATGTATTTCCTTATATGACAATACTAATGAAACTGACATTCAATTTTGTATAACATGAAGTTGGTTACGTGATCAGTCTTTTCTTGCGTATGAATACAATCAATCACCGCTTCAAAAGTAAAGTACTTTCACCTGGTTTCTTGCTTATGCAATGCAGATGGGGATTTAGGGCCCTTCCTCTTTTCGCCACAAATTAAACAAAAAAAGAAATAGTTCGATTAAAAGTCAAAAGCTGAGTATTTTGGCTAATACTCTACTGTTACACCCCCCCCCCCCTTCCTCCTTTCGGAAACTGCAATTACATCATAACAAAAACAGAAGTAAAAAATAAAGTATCAGAATATTTATCCAGAGTTTATTTTGTAAACAGACAAGAATTTAATCAATTAATGAAACAGTAACATTAAACGAACCGGTTAGCTGTTTTATTTTAAATACTGCCTGCAACTAAGTACTAGAACAACTAGGCCTAAACTGCAACATGGCGAATTCATATGATGGCTTTGATATTGGAAGCGAAGTATTAGATCTATCATGTCTCTAGGGATTTATGATGATGATAACCTGTTGTTTCCAGGCAATAGCCATCACGGCCATGACTTGGCATGAGCGAGGCTGGTTGAGGCTCGAAAAATGATGTCCATATCAGGCCACCGCTTCGAGTCTTCATTAAAATCCTACAACAGAAATCTCTCAAGTGAACAAAAACTGTCAGTTCGTATTTGTTTTCTCTTACACACCCTGGAGGTAAAAAAGCAGCTTACCTGCACTCCGTCTAAATACAATGCATGTTCTAAATGGCTACAACTATGAGTCCTAACGATGAACATGCCGTTGTTCTCTACCAAAACTTGCACAATCCTGACCATGAGCTTAACATTAACTTGATCCATCTATCCTCCTTCAATGCCCTCAGATCCTTTGAATTTCTGTCGAAATCTGTTTTCAACTTCAAGTAGGTCAATGTCACAGTTTCTCCATCGCTGATCGCGACCAAATCACATCACGGATGTAGTTTACTCCGCTCTATTTGTCTTCAATGCAGTTGACTTTACGCTCTAAAGTACCGTTATTTTACACCTGTTTCGTTTTTTTAACCTTCTAAATTAAATATTTATATCTTATATTCTGTTAGATGTATTGTTCCTAATTATTTGTTTGATAAAAATATAATGAACTATAGTTCGTGTTGTAATATCGTTATTTCGATCATCTACTACATATGCATGGAAGCTCGGTAAGAACATATATCAAAATAGAAATGTAAGAAATGAAATATAATTTTTGAGCGTTATTGGGATATGACATAAAGTTGGTACGTGATCAAATCTACTATAACACCCTTCGGGTGTTATAGGATTTGATCACGTGACCAACTTTATGTCATATCAGCCCAATGACACTCTAAAATGATATCTTAATTAATGAAAGGGGTGAGATTCCTTAATTCATGTCATGTTATATGAGGACATAAAAGAGGTGAGCTTCCTTAATTGATGTGTTACAATGTATGCGAGGACGTGACGGGGGTGAGATTTCTTATATCACTCAAGAGATGTCAACTATTTACGGAAGAGAATTCAAGTGAATGTGAAAATTTATTCTTCAATGATCTTCCATATGAACTTGGGAATGCATTGTATGACTCGTCTGTAGGTAAAATGTCATAAGTTTATACCTACCCATTGCGCTTTGGGTCTTAGCATTGAGAGTTCTTAGAATGCATCTGTTTAAAACATCTCATCTGAAAGACCCAGGATTTTCCTAATGTCCGTGACTCTCCTAATAACCCGTGACTGACTTTTAATGACTCATGGCTCTCACTTCTAATGACCCGTGACTCTCACTTCTAATGACTTGTGACTCTCACTTTTAATGACCCATGAGTCTTACTTCTAACGACCTGGTGACTCTCACTCTTAATGACCCGTGACTCTTACTTTTAATGACCTGTGACATATTTCTAATGACCCGTGATTCTCACTTCTAATGACCCGTGACTCTCACTTCTAATGACCCGTGACTCTCACTTCTAATAACACGTTACTCTCATTTCTAATGACCCGTGACTCTCATTTCTAATGACCCGTGATTCACTTCTAATGACCCGTGACTCTCACTTCTAATGACACATGACTCTCACTTCTAATGACACATGACTCACTTCTAATGACACGTGACTCTCACTTCTAATTACCCGTGACTCTCACTTTTAATGACACGTGACTCTCACTTTTAATGACCCATGAGTCTTACTTCTAACGACCTCGTGACTCTCACTCTTAATGACCCGGTGACTCTTACTTTTAATGACCTGTGACATACTTCTAATGACCCGTGATTCTCACTTCTAATGACATGTGACTCACTTCTAATGACCCGTGACTCTCACATCTAATGACCTGTGACTCACTTCTGATGACACGTGACTCTCATTTCTTATGACCCATGACTCACTTCTAATGACCTGTGACTCTCACTTCTAATGACCCGTGACTATCACTTCTAATGACCCGTGATTCACTTCTAATGACCCGTGACTCTCATTTCTAATGACCCGTGATTCACTTCTAATGACCCGTGACTCTCACTTCTAATGACACATGACTCACTTCTAATGACACGTGACTCTCACTTCTAATTACCCGTGACTCTCACTTTTAATGACACGTGACTCTCACATCTAATGACCCGTGACTCACTTCTTATGACCCGTAATTCTTACTTCTGATGACGCGTGACTCACTTCTAATGACCCGTGACTCTCACTTTGAATGACACATGACTCTCACATCTAATGACCCGTGACACACCTCTAATGCTGGGCTCTTGATCAAGTGAGTCACTATTTATTATGTCAAACGTCTTATGTTTTATGTGGCCAGCGGGGATCAAAATATTAACGGTAATGCTTTGTTGAATTTACCTAGAGATATTGTCGGAGACAAACTTCCAACCAATTGTCACAAGAAACGTGCACGTTTGTTATCCTCGACTTTGAATCTTCTATTTTTTCATCTGGAACAATCGCTTTATTAGAAATAATTATTTATTTGATAAAAATAGCATGCTTTTAATTAAATTCATAACATCATGTGAAAAAAATTTTAAAGGTGTAGCGTAAATCAATTTCGAACTTTGAAAATTTTTGGGTTTTATTTATTTTCTATTTCTCTTTTTATTTGGTTTTCCATGCAGGACAGCTTAAGGGAGATTAAAAGATTAGCAGACTTTCTGAAGGTGGATGTGAGTGACGAGATGGTCAGAAAAATTGACAGTCTGTGTCATTTTGACAAAATGAAAAAAGAGAAAAATGTGAATGAAGATCCATCAGAATGGAGAGACAACAACCCAGGGATGTACAGGAAAGGTAAGAAATAAAGAAAGAAGTCAGAAAAGGTAAGAACTCGGGAAAGGTAAGAAGTCAGGAAAGGCAAGAAGTCAGGATAGGTAAGAAGTCAGGAAAGGTATGAAATCAGGAAAGGTAAGAAATCAGGAAAGGTAAGAAGAAAAAAAAAAGAAGTTAGGAAAGGTAAGATGTAAATAAAGGTAAGAAGAAAGGTGAGTCAATACAAGGATGATTTTAGAATGAATAAAATCCCAGTGATTTTAAAAGACCAGGGGACTTTGAACATTATTAAGATTACACATTTGTTTTACAAAAATGTAGCTGTGAGAAGCTTGATCTTCGACCAGACGCCATACTAACTTTGTTCCGACTTACATGTACAGGTCTACAAACGTGACCAAGACGGAGAAAAACAGCGTCAACAGCTTAGGCCTACTTAAGGATAGCTGAGGGCGTGTTGTACTGTTCGGCTTTGTAGAAAACACGTTCACCATTTTAATATCCTTCTTCTGAAATGTAAATTCATAGAAGATAAATTCAAATTATACCCTAGAGAAAAAGATATTCGAAGTTGTGAGGAGTGATGCAAGACCCCAAGCATAAAATAGTTTTGGTTATTAGAGCAATCTGATATAGACTATGATAATAATATATCCACTCATTCCCATGATTCTCTGTAATCCCCTGTTTGTATATATTAGAAACGAACAGATCTAACATCTCTTTTTGATCGGGATTAAGAAATAAAGATTGCGTTTTCGTGTATATTGCAGATTAACCTCCTCGGTCTCGAAATGTTTTATAATTCAAACAACATTTCGAAACGGAGGAGGTTATCCTGCAATATACATAAAAACAAGAACTTTATTTCTATTCTACTATAATCCCGAAATATACAGTCAGCCGGTCGTTTACCTATACAGCTACGAATTAGGTCACCGTGACGTCATGACATTTTCCAAAACGGGCTGTTCTTGGTCTTGCGTTGTCCTGCTTGATGCGTACATGTAATTATTAGGAAAGTCAGAACATGTATACACTCCCACTTTTCTTTTGTTATGAAATTGTTATCTTTTATCAAAAAATTGCGCAATATACCAATTACAATACATGTATATATTTTTCAATCCATAAAATCATATCTTTTTTTAGGACAAGTTGCAGACTGGAAGAATTGGTTCACCATCGCCCAAAATGACATGTTTAATACAATTTACAAGGAAAAAATGGCGAGTTCGAAAGTTGAAATAAGATTTTCTCTCTAAATACACAAACATACTAAAATATGCAGTTTTTGCCCTATGGATGTTCAAATGAATGTTTATTTGAAGATTACAGTACTATAGTAGATGAAAACAGATCTCAGAATATCATTGAAATTAATATTTTTAGAAATATCTACTTTTGCTTCAGAGTTAAGCTAGTACAGCAAAAGACCTAAATTTTCAATGAAATATGAACCAGGGGGACAAATGAAAGAGTTACTGAGATTACAGAAATGAGACACATGATCTCCTGAAATAGAAATTTTTGACAAAGTCTCAAGTCTGTTACATGATCAGAAACAAGAAGTAGTCTGCTTTTCTGCAAAAGAAATATGATTTCC
This sequence comes from Ostrea edulis, assembly GCF_947568905.1. NCBI lineage: Eukaryota > Metazoa > Mollusca > Bivalvia > Ostreida > Ostreidae > Ostrea > Ostrea edulis. Next base: position 4,445,511 of record NC_079168.1, read on the forward strand.
TGTCAAAGAATAGTTTTATTTGTATTTTAAATATGGATTGTGTCAGATATTAGAATAATTTGAATCCGAAGTGGTTCTGTAGAATCTGTGGTGAACAATCCAAACCGAATGCACCAGGGTAAAACGTGTATCTACTCTTTGCATTTGATACAATCAACTGATGTCGAGGTATAATTGTATATGTATATAAGTGAATAAGCAAACGAGAAGTGGGGAAACTTATAACATCACTCAGGAAGTTGTTCTCATTTTGTAACTCATATTCGATAAATGAATATATTTCAGTAGCAATATTTCTTCAAGAATTGTTTGATGGGCTAAAACTGTATTTGGAATGTGTATTCTTTAGGTACTCAGTGAATGACGTGTACATTATGTACATATAGAACTAGTTGTAATGACGTTATGGTACACTGACGACGCTATGGTACACTGACTGTTAGAATGACATTCTCTCACCAGAGGGCGCGTTACGCAAGCTTCACATACACCTCTATCAATGCTTGGAATCACGTGACAATATAATCACATGATATAAACATTCATTCTCGGTAGGTGATACATCAGGCTCTTTTTATAGCCCACTGGCACTTTGATAAGTACATATTTACCATTTAGCTGTTTGTCCTTTATTTTACAATTTTACAAGTATTTTTACAGCCTTTCTTACTTTCGATTCAATGTTTACATTAAATCTCCACCACGTGAATGTTCTGCATTCATACGCATATTACGAAGTAGTTCCAATTTTAGGATTAGAAAACGGCGATTTTAAACAATTTACAGTAAGCATCAATTTAATTGCACCAAAACATTTCATAATATGACTAAATATTTAGTCGAAAACATAAAAGTTGGATATTAGAAACTTTTACAAGATTTCTGTAAAAAGCCGTTGACAGAGGTGTAGTGCGAAGAGCGCACGGAACTCTGGGTAGAGAATGTTACAATGACCTCATGGTACAATGATCACGTTATGATACACTGAAGAAGTTATAGTACACTGACGTTATGGTACACTGATGACGTTATGGTACACTGATGACGTTATGTATTCAGGTTACGGAGATCCCTCTTAATTTATTTGAATAATTCTTTTTACTAAACGTTCCGATACACTGACGAAGTTATGGTTCACCGACAACGTTCCGATACACTGACGACGGTAGAATACACTGATAGCCCTCATGCCTTGAAAACATTATGGTACATGTACACATTATGCAATATTAAGAATATAAATTATACATTTCTATGCAGACTTGAACGTCTTCCTAATCTATGATAATCAATATTTTATGCATTTTTGTACATTGTATAGAGAACAAGTATTATATTATTAAAGTTATATATTGTAGTCGTATACAAGAGGAGGTTGTGATGAAATATTTCAATAAATGATACATGTATGTAGACATCTTCAGTGTGTTCCATTTTATTATTTTGGCCGTAACCATTGGTAACTGCAGCTCAACATAAGAACACTTGCTGATGGATAGGTCCTGCCAATTGTTTACGCTTTTGACACTGCTAGAGAGATGACGAGGTGAAAAGTCAATATAATTAATAGGATTCCGAGTCAACTGTACAAACACACATGTAACTCAATGCATTTCTCGGGGGTAAGTCCTAGATAAACAGTATTCCCAAAGTTCACGGTTCTGGTTTTTCTGGTATTTGTAGTCCACATTCTCAATTGTTTTCTTTAATCTATCAAGATGTGAGCGGATTGCTCGCCGTTGTACACGTTTTGAGAAATAAGGTGTGTGATCTGTCCGACGAGACACATTCATAAAGAAACCCAGACACCTTCTGGGGTGGATAGACCTTACTGTCAGCACTTTTCATGTTCCATAATTTGTTTTCTTCAAACCGCATCGTTATAAAAATGATTCGATATATACCTGTTGAAAGTTAAAAACTTACTTTGACCTTTTCTATAAATGTACTAGTAGGTCCGATGGAAGCGCCCGTCAGGAGTCTTCACTGATTTTGTGTCCGATGGAAGCGCCTGTCAGGAGTCTTCACTGATTTTGTGTCCGATGGAAGCGCCCGTCAGGAGTCTTCACTGATTTTGTGTCCGATGGAAGCGCCTGTCAGGAGTCTTCACTGATTTTGTGACAGTGCTTTCCCTGGGGGGTCCTTCTAACCGCCGAAATGCTAATTCTTTTAAAATACAGATATTTCTCGCTATACTTTTTAAAATATATTTCTTCATATATACAAATCGTTTTACGCTTTTTGTAATCTTTGGCGATTGGCCTTCTACTGGTGCATTTTCTATGATCTGAAAATTGTGAGAGAAAAAAGTGCATTTTATTATACCGGTAGGCCAATCTCTAAAGCTTACAAAAAGAAGGAAACGATTTAATAAATCGAAATTGGGATGAGATAAACAGGGAATTCACACATTTCGGCGATATCGCCGCCAAAAAAAAATTATGAAGGGGGGGGGGGAAGCAATACTCCAGGTGCTTGTGGGGAATACCTTACTTTTCTGATATTTTTCTCTTACCAAAATTATTTTTTTCAGTTCTTACATATTTAAAAAATAAGGTTTAAAATCTTACAATGTATATAATTACTATACTTTGTAGATCGGCCTGCTTAGCTGATGTGTTGAGATCACCAACCTACTAATGCATGGGTTCGATACAAGATTGTTCTAAGACACCCCCCCCCCTTTTTTTTTTTTTTTACTGTGTTCATGTATACAACTTACTGTAATTATACATCATCGTCGGAAACACACAGTTGATTACGCTCGAACGTTCCTCTCTCCATCACAGAGGAACGAAGCGTGATGAACCGTGGGTTTCCGACGATGGTAATACACTAGAGCTGACTTACATATTTTTTTTTACAACAACTGGGAACTATCAAAATATGCAAACTCTAAACCAGACATGGTAATACACTCCCAATAATTTTTGTAGAAACGAGATACAATGCAAGTGAATTGTACATGAAATGCGAGAGAAAATTTATATATAATTTTTGAGAAAAGTTGCGCATGTCTTTCTGAAGACTTTCATTCAAATGAACAAGTCATTTACAATTGACAGCAAAATTCATCAACTTTCATGTGGCCTGATCAACACCATAAACAGCGGATTGTTTCACATGGCCTGATCAACACCATAAACAGTGGATTGTTTCACGTGGCCTGATCAACACAATAAACAGTGGATTGTTTCACGTGGCCTGATCAACACCATAAACAGTGGATTGTTTCACGTGGCCTGATCAACACAGTGTAATGAAAATCATAAAGATGCATGTATATTTAATGTATTTCTGTTCATACAAATCTTCGAATTCAATGAACTAACAGTCCAAACACAGGAATTGTTGTCTTTCTTTAATATTTCATGTCAATTATATTTAATTTACATATTATATAAAATCAATAACAATGTTTATATACACTAGCTCTTTCCATTCATCATGATTGGTGAAAAGTGCAAAACATAACAGGAGGCTGATGGGCCACATCACTTACATGTACCGGTGACGGAGTCACCGTGGCCCTGCTGTTCTGCTATTGTGATTTTGAACAGGTTTTTTTTTTGCAATCTTTATTCTCATGAAAAATGTTGACTGCATATTGTGGCCTAACCTAGCTCCATAGGGTCCCAACATAACCATGATACATAATATTATGAACAAGGTCACTGGGTACATGAAAAAAATTTAAGGTATGAAATATAAGGTCTTGCCACAAGGAATCTATACATAAGATATGAGAGTCCTACCTAAAAAAAAAGTTCAGAAGATATTGTTTAGGGAACTTTTCATTTTTGTACAATGTAGGTAAAAAAAACTCTGGTACCAAAATGGAAGGTGTTGTCACAAGGAATGTATACATGAATTATGAAAGACGCATCAATCCCCCTTCAAAACTAATCTGCAAACTCGGTTAAAGTTTTGGAATTTGGGTTAAACTCCCAGGTCACAAGGTTAAACATCATAGCATCAAATGAAGTTTCTTGCCATTAATAAGGAAATTATATACAAAATATGAAAGCCCTAAATACTTCAGAAAATATTGCCTAGGTTACATTTTCTTTAAAAGTAGGTCAAAATCAAACTTCACAGTCACAAGGTAAATAACTTTGGTACAAAATAAAGGCCTTGTCAAAAGGAATACACATATGAAATATGAGAACTCTATCAATTGCAATTCAAAATTATCAAGGATCAAGCTTCTGACAGATGGGATGAATACAATAAGCATCCATACGATAAGCATGATACTTTGTGGCAAATTTGGCTGATATAAACCATATGGTTCTGGAGAAGAAGTCAAAAATGTTAAAAGTTTGCAATCAGATGCTGGACAAAAGTGATCAGAGAAGTTCACTTAAGCTGAAAGCTCATAGGAGCTAAAAATATCTTTAGCATGAGCAATCCCCTTTGCTACACAAGGATCTAACATACCAATCCGATCACTTGAGCGCGACCTTTTTGTCACCCAATGAAACTGCTGCTGGTTGTTTGGAGGACTGGTGTATCTTACCAAAATTTTCATGTGCGAAATCTTTTTAACAACACAATAGAGATGAAAAGATCAGAATTTCACTATTTGGTAGAGACATCCTTACTCGTCCAAGATTTGATGATGACATCGTACATTGTAACTATGAACACAGACTCTCAACAGACATCCATTAATCCCAGTAGGTCACTGAGTGACTGAGGCGATATGAAGATGTCAACTGAATGTGCAAACAAAAAGTAAAAACAAATCTTCAATATTTGCAGTCATGTGATTGGCTGGTGAAGTCTCATAAATATCCATTGCCTTGGATCATTAGAATGTGACCTTCAATGTGATGTCGTTAAATGCTTGCAAAGTGAGTATGTGAAATGTAATTAGAGTTAGACTGATGATTCCCTGGCCCGCTTCAGTCTACACATTACGCCCTGTAGTTAACAGCTGTCATGATGAGCTTCAGATATTTCTGGTTCTGTGTATCTACTTCTTCCCCAGACTGCCCGCTCTCATACCTGTGAAACAAACAGAACTCGCATTAAAACACCCTGTATAATCTCGACTGCCCGCTCTCCTACCTGTGAAACAAACAGAACTCGCATTAAAACACCCTGTATAATCTCGACTGCCCGCTCTCCTACCTGTGAAACAGAACTCACATTAAAACACCCTGTATAATCTCGACTGCCCGCTCTCCTACCTGTGAAACAGAACTCACATTAAAACACCCTGTATAATCTCGACTGCCCACTCTCCTACCTGTGAAACGAACAAAACTCACATTAAAACACCCTGTATAATTTCGACTGCCCGCTCTCATACCTGTGAAACAAACAGAACTCACATTAAAACACCCTGTATAATCTCGACTGCCCAGTCTCATACCTTAATCTCAATCAGAATTAAGTAATGTTCTAGACTAAATGATTTTTGGTCACAAGAACTTGCAAAATACCTGTGAATAAATAAATATTATATTCTATATTATTACAAGCTTTACTTCAGAAATGAACATCACTTTTGAGCTGTTCATGGTCCATATAAACGGATTTGGATTTGAGGCATATTCTGTGATTCACAGAGAATTTGCCTCAAATCCAAATCTTTCATATTGACATGAACAGCACAAAAGTGATGTTCATTTCTTATATCTATATTCATTTACTTAATCACCATTTGTTTACATTGCTTGTATAAGTTAGGAAATATTTTGTTGCATAAAACGAACTCCTAAGATCCACCTATGTCACAGTCGTATTGTGACGTACGTCAAACATAGACATGACGTGACAGTTCGTCTCACCCTGCCTTTTATCAACATTGCACGGTGCTCTGTATTTTGGAGCTAAGAGACCACAAGATTGGGATGATAATCCATGTAAGTTCACAATCTTAATCCAGGGTGCGACTTTGCAAGATCTTTGTAACACATGTTGCATTTTTTCAAATCATTACGCTCTCTCACTCGCGTGTTTTAAGCTAGTTCATAATCCGTTCATAGTCAATAAATATGAACGGATTTTGTCGCATGCTGAAATTGGTTGGTTCATAGAAGAAAATGCGATTTGTAATATAAATATAGGCATTTGAAGTAGATCCTGATTGAAAGGGAAAAACCAATTTACATATTATCGAACTTCTAATGTGAAGGTCTGAACATGGGCTTATGTTCTTAAGTTTATGTTCAATGGAATGATTCATTGATGGCCTACAATCCATGTTTGCGTTTGGTGGACTCCCCCTTGCTGGCAACCCCCCCAACCCCCGGAGAAATACTTCAAATCCACATTACAGTGTACATCCTCACTGCATGCAGACATTACGGTATGTTTAATCTACACTAAATAAGGATGCATGCTTACATATTTTTAAAATATTGTAAATTGTACCATTTTGGTTCCAGACGAGTTGATTTTTATAGGATTGTGTCATACATGTATATTCTTAGATAAAACTGTATAGTAGTATTACTCATATTATGGCCAACGTGCCAATAAAGTGAATAAATCTGAACCTTTGAACCAATGAGTTTACATTTAATTAATAGCACATCACTTTAACAAATTATAGTATTGTTCTTACTGTCAGAGAAAATTTAAAAAAATATTTTTTTCCGTATATCTATGTAAACTTTAAAACTTCTTGTGAAATGGAAATCCGTATCAATTGGGACTCAGTACGGATTTCCATTTCACAACCTAAATGACTCCATATTATGTCCCAAACTGACTGTGTAATGAATTTATCCCACTGAAGACCTTTAGAAAATTTGTTAAGATTTCAGTGACATCTTTGATAAACATCATTCAATTATTAAATTGAATTACATAAACATGTGTCACATTGAAAATCATATAATCACAATATCAAAACATCACAGTTAAAAATTTGAACACTAACATTGAATACACAAATCATGTACATGTATGTTGAAACTGAATGCTGACACACAGTGAAAGCTACGTTAGCCCTCAGACTACCCTGCACGGAGATGGTACATTTATATTGAAATTTTGGGGTGTCATATGATTCGTAAGTGACGTCACATTTGCTGAACTCACTGAATGGAGACGGTGTATTGAAAATTTTGGGGCGTCAATGACATGTGATTTGTTAGTGACGTCACAGTTGTCAAACTAATACACCTTCTGTACAGAGATGTAATATAAAAAATTTCAGGGTGTCATGTGATTAGCTAATTGATCATCCAATCAATTATCTACAAAATTGTCTGAAGCGGGACAACGAGATATAAAACATGTTGGATAGACCTAAAACTGTGTATTTAGAACGTCGTCAAAAACCTATCTAGACAACCATGACAATAATCGGTAGCGAATCTAAAGCTGTATACAATATAATACATGTAAAGGACTTACACGAAAAAGAAGCGGGTACACACATAATCCGACTCCGGAGACACCCAGATACTGCCAGACTTCTTCAGGGATGGATGTGTGATCACTACAACAGAATAGCATTCCTGTAAATACGACCGGTATTACTATCATACAATTACATTCATACAACAGATAATATAATAATTGTAAAAAGATATCCCTAAAACAATTTACCATTGATTTTATCATATCATCGAGGTTACTGTTACCTAGTTTCAAGTTATGACCTTAATGGTCTTATCATATCAAATTCAACTTATCGCTGAAAGTTGCATGCCATGCTGCTGGGGGAAAAAAACCAAAATGGTGGCATGATATACCTTGTGAATAGTTTGTTCACAGATGGACAATTTTTTATTTTAATCAAATATATAAATTAATTTAAAACGTCAAACACTTGTGGGCTTATGTATGGAATGACACGTACAGCATACTGTGATAATTTTCTGGCGGGGGCATAACGACTGTCACACTTCCTTCTTGTGATTCTGAGTATCTGACCCACATAATGATGAAGGCATAGACCAGGAATATCATTATAATGGCTACAGGCTTTCAAGTGACATTTTGCAAAAAATAAGGGCCATTTTAAGGACAAAATTATCAAAAAATAAGGGCCTTTTTAAGACAAAAATAACGGTTAAATTTACAAATCAATAGGAAAGAAAAAATTGTTTTACTCACCATTTGCAAGAGCAATAATACAAAAACTAATTACCCACTCAGAAGATCATACCAGTGGTCATCAACAGCCATATTCGGCATTCAGCACAAACCCTGTTATAATTCAGGTGGACTCCCATGACTCCCAATCAATGCCGAATATAGCTGATAACCATCAAGATGTCTTCTACATTTAATCAACATATTCATTTTCTGAAAGTATACTAAGACTAAATTTAATAAATTCCAACACTTACTTTATGTCAAATTTATTTAAAACTTTCAAAATTTGAAAATGTAGGAATTTCAACAAAAAATTAGGGCTTTTTTAGGATTCTAAAGCTCAAAGAAGGAAAATAAGGGCTGTTGTAGAAAAATAAGGAAAATAAGGGCCCGCTTGAAAGCCTGTGGCTACGAGAGTGTGTTAAGGCAGGTCATACTCCATCAATGCACGTAAACTGCACAATCTTTAAGATCTGTCCTACACACAGAGAGGGAGCTGCTAACTTTTTTATTTTGGTTGTTTACATGAGAACATTTTGTATAATAACAACATGACAAACAAGCGCTTCCATACGACGTCATTTCATGGCTGTTATAAATAAATCATGAATGCACCTTAATAGAAAATGAAAAAGGAACGCACTACCCCAGGATTTAGAAAGTGATACAACTGGCGATAATGACTGTAAAACACCCATCGTTTATCAAAGTGTTGTTAGATTTCTACCACTTTCAGCAAGAAATGATAATCACACATCTAAACACGAAACCATCTAGCCCGTGTTTCACATTTTACACCGATGTTCTACATTTTTCTTTCAAAGTTTTTGTGACAGACAATTGTAACAGTAATTGCCATGTAAATTAGTTTATGACCTTACACTTGGTGTATAAAAAGGCTCTAAAAGTATATGGTGTAATGTATTACTTTTGCAGTTTTATTTCAGTGTGTGACAGAGAAAAATCGGATCGACATGCTATGTGGAAATGTTTTCCCGTTAAACAATATCATCAAGAAATGAAATCAACGTACCTTCATAATATCATTAAATTCTCAGTGTTTCACATATATATGCCATATATCCCATGACATATATTTCAGATAATCCACATTTTGTCAATATTTACATGGCACAGTTAACAAATTCTTTATATATGTCATCGTCACTCGATGTATACTTGTGATGTCAATTTATTTTCATATTGATCAGACACAAATTACACAACAGCAGTATAACATTTCATATTTCTTTGGATCTTAGTAGCTGTATGGTTTATTTTATGCATGAATAAAACTTACGTGAAAATAAAATGGGAATTAGATATATATTATATAATATACTAAATATATATATATTTAGTGATATACTTATTTCCATTGTGACGTCACATTGTTTAGTGGATTTTATCCCAGCAAAGATTTTCATAACCTGCCTTGACGTACCTGTGTAAGAACATGGTTCTGATGGAATAGAGTTACCTTCACACAGATCATCATAACCTACCTTAACGTACCTGTGTAAGAACATGGTTCTGATGGAATAGAGTTACCTTCACACAGATCATCATAACCTACCTTTACGTACCTGTGTAAGAACATAGTTCTGATGGAATAGAGTTACCTTCACACAGATCATCATAGCCTACCTTAACGTACCTGTGTAAGAACATGGTTCTGATGGACTAGATCATTCAGTTACCTTCACACAGATCATCATAGCCTACCTTGACATACCTGTGTAAGAACATGATTCTGATGGAATAGAGTTACCTTCACACAGATCATCATAACCTACCTTGACGTACCTGTGTAAGAACATGGTTCTGATGGAATAGAGTTACCTTCACACAGATCATCATAACCTACCTTAACATACCTGTGTAAGAACATGGTTCTGATGGAATAGAGTTACCTTCACACAGATCATCATAGCCTACCTTAACGTACCTGTGTAAGAACATGGTTCTGATGGACTAGAGTTACCTTCACACAGATCATCATAACCTACCTTAACATACCTGTGTAAGAACATGGTTCTGATGGACTAGATCATTCAGTTACCTTCACACAGATCATCATAACCTACCTTGACGTACCTGTGTAAGAACATGGTTCTGATGAACTAGAGCTACCTTCACACAGATCATCATAGCCTACCTTAACGTACCTGTGTAAGAACATGGTTCTGATGGACTAGATAATTCAGTTACCTTCACACAGTGCAATGCATGTCATGCTGACTCCGTGATCGAGGAAACGTGCCTGGGACTGAAAAACACAGGAGTATGATTACTCATTACAACAAATATCTACACAGTCACATCTGATCAAAAAGTACCCCCCCCCCCCCCCCCCCCCCCACCCAATCATTTGATATTTTACACAGCCACATTAACAAAAGTTTTTTTTTAAATCATCGACAGCATTAACTACACCAGGAATGCATTTTGTGAACACAGAAGGGCTCACGTGAAATTGGTAGATATTTGTCAATAGGAAAAATGACACCAGTGGAGGACCAGTTTATTTGCAGTCCTGAGACACCTTAAGGATGACTTTGTTGCTGCAGTCAATATTGTATAACCCCTATAACTTACCAATCGATTCTGTGGAGTTTTTTTGTAGCCATAGCCCATCCTGGAATATCCAAATGATGTCGATGAGTTAGGGCTCAGATAAATTCCTTTTCCATAGGCGGCTCCATTTACCTGAGAAACAGACATACATCTTAAAAATGCTGATCCTGGAGTTACCATTACATCTGCTGTATTTGTATTCAATACAATTCCTCATAAGCACGCATATCTATTGCCACTCATACACGATTCTTTTGTTGACTATCAACGATTCTTGTACTGATTTTTATCCTTCAATATCATATGTCATATCAGCCCTCGGGGCCACTCGGGTTGATATGACATATGATATGGATTTTAGCATGTGATATTCTCTATGCATCGTACTACATTATAATTATGAATTGTATGCTGCTATCTGGTTATGTATCACACATAACGGATCTGATCATACAACTGAATATCATACTGCTGTCAGACAAAGTATGATCAGAAAAGTTCACATATTAAACTTTCAGCTCAGAAAGATAGGCTATATAAAATACTATACACACCTGCAGTTTTGTTCCGGAAGCTACTATCAAACCTTCTCTGATGATGCAATGCCAGTTCTCAATACCAGATCCACTGCAATTCAAATCAGACACTCATAACTACATGATATTATTGATATTAAAGGACATAGACTTATGATGATTGTGCTAGCTCTGTGGTTGCTCTCACTGGTCCAAATACTAATACTATTTATGTTCAATGTGTGTTCCGACTCACTGAAAGGCGAATGTGCTCCCATGCTGTTTTTTCAGATCTCTGAAGACCTTCTCCTTTGCTGGAGGACTGTTCAGCAACAAATACTGATGAGGGGTTCTCATGAACTCCAAACGCTACAAAATAAGTCAGGTAGAATCTGATGAGGGGTTCTCATGAACTCCAAACACTACAAAATAAGTCAGGTAGAATCTGATGAGGGGTTCTCATGAACTCCAAACACTACAAAATAAGTCAGGTAGAATCCCTGGGATTAACGTGCACAAAAATACAAATTTTATATGTACCAGTACCACAGTATTACTATTTACTAATGACTGATTCATTAAAAGGCTTTAGATCTTCACTACAACACTAATACAACCGTATACAGTAAAACACACTTATAATGAACATGCTTATAACGAATTCATGTTCACTGCAAAGTGATATTTATTCCCCTATCAGAGGAAAATAACTAAAACTGTATTGGATATTGCAAAGTTTGGTTATAACAAACTCTTTTTCTTTGGCCCCGGGGGATTCACTAAAACTGTGTTTAACTGTATAATGAAGTTTAATTAAAACAAACTGTTTTTCTTTGGCCCTGGAGGTTCACTATAACCATGTTTTACTGTACAATGAACTTTGGTTATAATAAACTTTTTTCGCTGGCCCTGCCGGTTCACTATAACTGTATTTTAATGTATAATGAAGTTTCGATATAACAAACTGTTTCACTGGCCCTGGAGGTTCACTATATCCATGTTTTACTGTAACAGTATCAATATTTCCTAGAAACTGATTCATTATAAGTTTTACATTAACACTAACATAGCATGGGTTTCTTACACAGAGCTGTGACATACATGTACTAATTCAAAACAAACTCACCCTCTCCTTTGGTAGCTTTACAATATGAGATCTGTTACTTGAAATCACCCTGCAATATTTGGGAATTTTTATAACATAAGTTCATAGTAGGGGTGAAACGATACAGCACCTTCTCGATTCGATTTTCGATACTTTAGTCTCAATTCGATGATTTTCGATTCGATACAATAGCATGTACCAAATTCTTTATAATGCTAAGATTTTTTTATGTTTCGTTGTATTTTTTGCTCTCTGAAATAAATTCTACATAATATAAAACCGTTTAACATACAGCAACACTCTTATCACTTGTCCTAAAGCCAAAATGTTGCCATCCCCAGGATTTATACATTGGGGGTGCATTTTTCAACTCGACTGCGTCCATTTTGATACAGTAAAGTTTACTCGTATGTTGATTGGGCAATTTTCAATTCCATTGGCTAATCAGAAACTGTGTTATCAAGAGCAATGTGTGGTATGATTTTAGAACCATATTGAACCGAAACAGACCCCGAATAAATCGAACATCGAATCGAGACCACTACATCGCGATTCGTCCGCATCGCGATGCATCGTTTCACCCCTAGTTCATAGTGTTTCAATATTCAATTTTCAATATTTCAATATTTCAAAACATTGTAAAATGATCTTTAATATATCTGCCTAGTATAGAATGAAAAATTATTGTTTTCACCGATTCAGAGATTGTGGAAAAAATTATGCATGTTTTGACGACCTGATTTGATAATTGAAGAATGGATGGATTATTTAAATTTCTGAATATTTCAATACCCCCAAAACAACCAGAGTCTATTAATGTACAGTATACTTCATGTATTTTCACTCAGGCACCAAGATTACCACTAATTCATCAAACTAAAGGATTTTAACATGAATAGTAAGACTAAGAACACTATTTCATAAAACTAAGGACTTTAACATGAATAACAAGATTAACACTAATCCTACCACTGAAGTAATGGATAAGCCAGTTTGTCCTGTTCATCCAAACTCTTCTTAATCTTTGAGGAGTCGGTTTTCACCAGTTGTTCAGTCGGTGGGATGCACTGCAGGATCTTTTTTACTTTGTCGTAATTTTTTTCCTGAAAAATAATCCTTGTGTACGTAAACAACTTGACTGCGGTGATTAGTGGTTTATTGCAAAGTGGACATTTTTGTAGGAAATTAAATTTTGTCCATTATATGCTTTTCCTATCATCCAAATAATAATTCTGACAGGAGTACATAAAACACCTGAGGTGTGAAAATTAACAAAAAGAAAAGTTTAGGGTTATCTGATGAACACTACAGCCAATCTTGCAGCCTAATTCTAACCTTTGGATTGAGGGCCAGCTCCGTGGAACGGGAGGGATCAACCACTGTGGGATATGGTGAAAAAATGGCATTTTTTCTCGGTGAATTGCATGCCGCCCGGGTCATGGCAATCAACAAATCTACTACCTAAAACAGGGAATATATGTCTTACATAGTGGTATACTGTTAATCCATTCAGACATGAAGTACAGAAATGTCAGTTGATGCATGTCACGTCGATTAGCGTTGTATATATCTACCTCTGCTCCTGTAGCTACAGACTCGGCAGCGTCCGCCATAACACCGAGCGTTTGAAAAGCAAACACACACAGTTCCCGAGAACACACCGATGGCTAAAACATCAAACGTGATAATGTAAATGTATGTGTAAATAATAACATTAAACATGATATGTACAGTACCCGCAACGTTATTCTTGACATTCCTATCGTGTTCTATCGTGCGTGTATCCTATCGTATCGTGCGTGTATCCTATCGTATCGTGCGTGTATCCTATCCTATCGTGTATCAGGTTTTCCGTTTTCTATCGTGTTTTGCGTTTATCAGGTCTATCGTGTATCGTATTTTGCGTGTATCAGGTTTTCCGTTTATCGTGAAAATCGTTTATCGTGTAGCTTCGGAAACTATCGGGATCGTATATTAAATCTAATGAAAAAGTAAGATACTTTCCGAAAGCTTTATTCGTTTTGTTAAAGAAGCTATTTTTAGGAATCGAGGAAAGACAGTATATTTGAAGGAGAACAGAAAGCTGTTGATTTTAAAGCAGAAAAAGAGCTATATGTCTATCCAGAGAGGGTGAAAATTTATCGCAATTTCATTCTGTCTAGAAAGTATGCAGTGGTTTGTCGAGCAAACCGAGGACAATAAAACTGAAAGCTCCTTCATCTGGAGTTCATAAACAGTTCCTTGTCTAGAAACAATTATTTGTAATTAACACTAACAGAGAAATAGAAAGTTCCGATCTGAAAGGAAAAATCAGTAAATTACATTGTTTATTGCATATATTTTAATAATGGTTCTTTTTCTTCCGATTTTGTTCACCTGTATTCAACTTAATATATATCAACTACTGAACTTGTGCGCGTTCTTATCTATCTGATTTTGTGTATCACCCGTGTTTTGACAGTAAACATTCTCAGGGGCATTGTATTTCACACATTTAGAAGATTAAGTTTTAAAAGAGTGCAAAGGTATATTGCATCTCCCACAGTTCTGCTCAATTGGGCACGATTCAGCTGTCATCGGTTTTTTTTTTTATTTGTACATGTACATGTACACATATACCAATAGTCGTACGTGTAGATACTGGAAATGTATGCCGGTTTTGATGATTATTTGAATTTTTTACATGCTAAACACAATATTTAATTTAAAGCGTTTCTAAATTGCGACTTTAAATCAAGCCGGGTTTCGTATATGTTTTTAATAGTTTATTTATTTTTTGTTAACAAAATATCAATTCATATGAATATGTTCCAATTACTTGTGACTATCAATTATCACTCATAGTGTAGAAATATCTAACATATGAGCATATGGTGTAGTGCGGTGGATTGAATTTAAAGCGGTCATTATGAAAATAATTGTAGTTGTTGAAAGAGCGGTGAACTCGGAGCTTGATGCAAAATAACCCCCTCCTCGCTACACACAAAATATTACTTAGTTTTATTTGATATCCAAGATAATAGACAATATTAATAGAATAAGAGAGCTATTGAAGCATGATAACACTACATTATATTCCATTTTGTTAATTCCCTGTTTAATTGCTAAACACTCGGCATCAAGTGTGAATACCACGGGTCCTCGGAGATGACCTTAAAAACACGCCCCGTGTCACGGTAGGTGTGGCACGCTAAAAAACCCTCACTGCTCAATGGCCGTAATTGCCGAGCATAAGCCTAAATTTAAAAGCTCTTCACCGGTCATGGTGACGTCTCCATATGAGTGAAATATTCTTGAGCGAGACGTTAAGCAAGATAAAAATCAATCACTCCATTTATGATTCATATATTAAACATTCAAGGTGACAATATACGTTTTAGAATCATTGGCTGAGAAAATTCATATAGATATCTAATAATGAATTCAATACCGTATATAGTTTAGCTTCCGGATTTTAGCTGTAATGACGTTAAAGAAAACATAAATAGAATTTTTTAAAAATAAAAAATAAACGTACAACCGTGGATAATTACATTATATGCTCTAGGTATATATTAAGTATTGAAATCCTTCAATATTATTATCAACATAATGAAATTATTTTGTACGTATCAAACTTTCGTTCTGTCTAAATTGTTTCTAAATTTACAACATTTCTATCAGGTTTTCAGTTTATCGTGAAGATCGTTTATCGTGTTTTGCGTTTATCAGGTCTATCGTGAAGATCGTTTATCAGGTTTTGCGTTTATCAGGTTTACCGTGTATCCTATCGTATCGTGCGTGTATCCTATCGTATCGTGCGTGTATCCTATCCTATCGTGCGTGTATCGTGTTCTATCGTTTATCATGTCAAGAATAACGTTGCGGGTACTGTACATGTATGTGTAAATAATAACATTAAACATGATATTTGTAAATAATAACATTAAACATGATATGTACATGTATGTGTAATTCAATAACATTAAACATGATAATGTAAATGTATGTGTAAATAATATCATTAAACATGATATGTACATGTATGTGTAATTCAATAACATTAAACATGATAATGCATGTGTAATTCAATAACATTAAACATGATAATGTACATGTGTAAATAATAGCATCAAACATGATCATGCGTGTGTAAATAATAACATTAAACATGATAATATATGTGTAAATAATAACATCAAACATGATCATGCATGTGTAAATAATAGCATCAAACATGATCATGCGTGTGTAAATAATAACATTAAACATGATAATATATGTGTAAATAATAACATCAAACATGATCATGCGTGTGTAAATAATAACATTAAACATGATAATATATGTGTAAATAATAACATCAAACATGATCATGCATGTGTAAATAATAACATCAAACATGATCATGCGTGTGTAAATATTAACATTAAACATGATAATGTATGTGTAAATAATAACATTAAACATGATCATGAATGTGTAGATAATATCATTAAACATGATCATGGATGTGTAATTCAAAACTGCACAAGAAATTTGTTGTAAAGAATTAGAACAGTGGAATTATCATCTTATCTTCAGCTGGCGTTAATTTGGATATGAAGAGGATATACTAAGGGCTGTATTCTCCTACCTTTAACATAGCTCCGTTTTGAAAGACATGAGCATCATCACAGACAACACAAAACTCATTAAGAGTGGGTAATCTTTGTTTAGCATATTGGTACACCTGAAATATAACACACAGGTAAAACACCCATTTCTTGTACACCTGTAATATAACACAGCACGGCAGCATTTTCATTTTTAAAATACATGTACACACGTTTCAATTTCCTTTATCTGGGTCAAGTTATGAAGGACAGTTCTGTATTATTCATCACAGACCAGACAGACATGAATTGAACACAAATTTGCATACAAACCAAGGGGAAGAATTCTCGTAAGTTCTGTCATTTGTGGAACCAGAAAAATTTATTCCCCACATTACAATTTAACTATCATGAAATAGTATAGCATGGCATGCAACTTTTCTCTTTAAAAAATGCTTTCCTCCGACAATGTATCAAACATAATTTTTTAATTGTTAAAAAATCTTTTATAAATTGAAAAGAAAAACTCTTTCACCTGGATCAGAAACCCTAAATTTGGACTCGGGACTCTTTTGGAATTTCTCCCAAACCATGTGGATGTAGGCATCAAATTTAGGTCATCTCCATCCCCAGTCAAATCAATGACCTCCGGCTCAACAGATTTAGGTTCCACGGAGTGCAGTCGACTGACTTTCTTGATGCGTTTTTTGCTGAGGGGGGTAGATATCTGGCGATGATAAAGTAATTGACCACTGGGACCTGAAGATGTGGAACACTCGGGGTTTGATGCTGTGCTTGTTGATCTGTAAATTTCAAATTTCAACTGACATTTTCCGCAAGTTTTACAATTAATTTTATAGGCCTTACAACACCCCAAACCATCAAATAATGCTGTAACATTGAACTAAAAGCATCAAACTTTGTGTTGAGAAATTTTATTTCTTTTACTTTGTGTTTCCCCAGCTACTCTCAATGGCCTACATTTTTCATAACACTATGCGAGTTATTTCCCCCTGATTACAGAGGGCGCACAGCAAATTGCGGTCCTCAGTTGACAGTGCCATATAAGGAATAAATAGAAAATTTACAATTGTTGATTGCAATCAATTGCCAGTTAAAGAATTTTTCTAAGAATTAAGTGTAATGACTTAAAAATAGTATAAATGAACAAAATATTTTAATCCCTAATTACGTTTATATGTGTCCCTTGTGTGGTTTTCTCGCAAGCAATGTATGGTCATGATGTAATAAAGTATGTAAATATTACCTAGTCCTCGGTTTCTTTAGATCAGAATCATGATGTCCTTAGTATATCAGCAATTCTTCATTATTAATTTTTATCAATATTTTCGACAACCAAAACACACACAGACAAACAAAAAACAAATAAAAAAAGCATGCAATAATATATGCCTAAAAACACATGATGTAAAACCAACACATAGCCTACATGTACATTATCAATTTATCTCTTCACACTGAACAAAACTACTTGTTACTAAATGTACACCAGGTGCCAATAAATAAAGCATGTTAATTATCTTGAATTGGTATTTCTATAGTAATATTTTTGTAAAAATATTTTTTTCGCATGTGATTCAATCTTTTGAAAGTTATATTTTGTGTACATCAACTTACACCTCTTCTTGCACTTCAATTACACAAATGAGCACAAAAACAATCAGGCTTCTAGCAACAATGGGTCTGCCTCCTTTACTATTACATACAAACTTGAGGGGGGTTGGGGGTTACGTGCAGAGATAGTTCTATAGTCTGATAGGCTGCCCCCCCTCCCTCTTTAAAAAAGCATTGTCGTGAATGGTAGTGGAAATGTAAAACTTAACCAATGCATGGAACTGAAAAATCAACCCTTGCCACCTTCCTTCTCGAGCTTTGGATGGGTTTTTTTATTTATTTGTCAAGAGATTTTAGGCAATACTATGAACTCCCCCCCCCCCCTCCAAAACAGATTACTACATTATAACTTGGACAGAAATAACGTCAAATACACCTATAATCCCCCCCCCCCTTCCCCAACTCTACAATTTGATGAAACACATACTTTAAAAAGTTTTCTCCTTAAAATCGAAGAAATTAAACCTTGTTTTTGTCATAGATATATTATAGCCTGTTAAAACCTAGTATTCTAAAGAATTTGGTAACGTGAACTTTACTATACACTTTTTGTTAATACTATTTATGTGAAGCTTAGGACCACAATCGTAAGAGCGCCCCCAACTTCCGGTGTAAGGGGAGTAACTGCAAAAATGTAGGCCATTTTGTATTCTTTATAGGATTTATGAAATTGAACACTGTTCATCATGTACACTTTTTCCTATTCATCCTTGACACAGGGGAAATGATTTGCCCATTTGTGCTATGGTATTTTCCCTCTCTAAATTTAAATATGTAAAGCTTTGTAGAATTGACATCATTTAAAGTGTACCTTACAATGATAGACCTAAATACTTGAAATATCCAAGAAATCTCCAGCCTACCAATGTAAAATGTGATACCACATACAGACAGAGAACAAAATGATAGTCATGTGATTAATCATGTGTCTGCAAGCAACAAAACGACACACAAACATATTATTATCTACATTAAGGAGGAAAATCAATTGCTTATATATTGTTTAACATTTCTCTGGAGAATTTTTAAACATTCATATGGAAACATCACCATTGCCAGTAAAGGGTTGCAAAATTTAGGCCTATGCTAGACACTTACGGTCATTGAGCTGGGAGGGATCTTTATCATGCCACATCTGATGTGACACAGGGCCTTGGTTTTTGCGGTCTCATCCGAAGGACCGCCCCATTTAGTCACCTCTTATTACAAGCAAGGGCTACGGAGGACCTATTCTATCTCGGATCCCCACAGGAATTAAGGATTAAAACACCAAAAAATCTGATATGGATGAAAAGTGGAGAATATGTACAGTAATTTTGAAATCCAACTTTCCAATTCACTTCATTTTATAAAAAAAAAATGCACTTTAAGTAGAAAGTAAGCTGGGGAAAAAAATAAAAATCCTGCTGGGCTCAAACCCGTAATCTAAAGATCAGCGGTCTTCATGTCGACTGACTGAGCTACCCAACAAAAAAACTAAATTTAAAAGGAATTATACCAAATAATTACTGATATTTAAATTTTCATTCATGTTTTAAAAAAAAGTCAGCCATTATGACAATGAGAAGAGAAGGATTTTTACGAAAGGCAGGGTTAGAGATAACCTTACTAATATTTTAATATCGGCACAACTTTTTAAAACACCATTTCGGAATAATTCACTTTGATTTCATTGTCATTCTTTGAACATCAATTACTCTGTTTATCATGATACAAATTAACCAACAGAGCACAGTTCTTATGAACAGCACCAATGTACCATTACAGTATAAATGGACAAAATCAGAAATTTGGATGCCCATACAAATGAATGGAACCATACTATTTTTTCCTTTTGTTGTTCCAATACCCACCCCTGAGAGCTGACTCGGTGACCCATCAGGTAATTGACAGCCAATAACAGGTCTCCATTACTGACAGCGAGAGCGTTAAGAGCCTGGTCAGCTGTGAACCCCATCTCCATCAGACGTGCGATGTTTTTATCATTGGCTGTCACCACTGACTCCTCTGTACTAAAGACAAGAAATATCATCAACATACAATATAACCTAAACCAGCTCATATCACACATGAAATTTTCAAATTGTGGAAATTTAAGGACAAATTTGGTGTCCAATGAAAAGAAAATTCTCCAAGTTAATTTCAATCAACTTAAAATCAATACACTGCAAATTTCAAATTTCCACATTCATTAGACTCAAATTTGAATATAGATAATGCAATGTTCCACAGTTTACAAAATAATTTTGCAGCATTTATATATTACTAAGTCTTAATATGTTCTTAAACTGGCACACATCTGAGAGATGATTGACAGCTTTTCCCTACCTTGGCTGTGGTTTCTGAATGGTTGTCTGTGTCTTCTGCTCTGCCTCCAAAAACATCTGCTGTAGTGAGGAGTTACTAACACGAGGCCATTGGTCATTGACGAAGTAGCTCAAAATCCTACAAATCACAGAATCTTTACCTTAACCAAGTCTAAATCCTACAAATCACAGAATCTTTACCTTAACCAAGTCTAAATCCTACAAATCACTGAATCTTTACCTTAACCAAGTCTAAATCCTACAAATCACTGAATCTTTACCTTAACCAAGTCTAAATCCTACAAATCACTGAATCTTTACCTTAACCAAATCTAAATCCTACAAATCACTGAATCTATACTTTAATCCAAGTCTAAATACCACAAATCCCTGAATCATTAGCATGTGTAATCAAATCTAAATAGGTCTCAGTGGAGTTTCACTGTAGCAAGCATCTATAGAATACTTTGATTTTGGAATTCATGACAGAAGAAACAAGGCTTACTTTTGCAGCTGACTGACAATGCCACTTTTGGAGGAATGCAGCACTTGTACTTTAGGAGGACCTAAGATAAAGACAAAATTCAAATGTACGATATACCACCGCCATGATATTCAATAATTAACTACATGTATATGAATAGTGATAATAACTATATTTTATAAATACATCGTATGACAAGCATTTTCTGCGAGTGGAAATTTTTGCGATTTGATCCCTAAAAGATAACAAATTATATTCTGTACTTCCAATTTCTGCGGTTGCATCGATTTTTATTTTTGAAGACTTCTACCATCCGCAAAAATTACGCACAAAAATGGACAACCGTTATACAGCAACAGCAGTCACTGTGTAAACATTATAACTGACTTCTGTTGAGTTTATGCATGATTGTACGTATATGTACGGATGATATATTAAGGAGAATCATACACCGTTATTTTATTAGGTGATGGAAGTGTGTACGTATATGTACGGATGATATATAAAGGAGAATCATACACCGTTACTTTATTAGGTGATGGAAGTGTGTACGTATATGTACGGATGATATATTAAGGAGAATCATACACCGTTACTTTATTAGGTGATGGAAGTGTGTACGTATATGTACGGATGATATATTAAGGCGAATCATACACCGTTATTTTATTAAGTGATGGAAGTGTGTACATATATGTACGTATGATACATTAAGGAGAATCATACACCGTTATTTTATTAAGTGATGGAAGTGTGTACATATATGTACGGATGATACATTAAGGAGAATCATACACCGTTATTTTATTAAGTGATGGAAGTGTGTACATATATGTACGGATGATACATTAAGGAGAATCATGCACCGTTATTTTATTAGGTGATGCATGATTGTACGTATATGTACGGATGATACATTAAGGAGAATCATACACCGTTATTTTATTAAGTGATGGAAGTGTGTACATATATGTACGGATGATACATTAAGGAGAATCATACACTGTTATTTTATTAGGTGATGGAAGTGTGTACGTATATGTACGGATGATACATTAAGGAGAATCATACACCGTTATTTTATTAGGTGATAGAAGTGTGTACGTATATGTACGGATGATATATTAAGGAGAATCATACACCGTTATTTTATTAGGTGATGGAAGTGTGTACATATATGTACGGATGATATATTAAGGAGAATCATACACCGTTATTTTATTAGGTGATGGAAGTGTTGGCTTTCTTGGAAAATAATGTAAATTCTCCATACACAAAATTATCAAATTTCCCATTAAATCGAAATTTTGGCAATACTTAGCATGCATAGAATCAAAATCTACCTAAAATTACTGCTGCTGCACGTAAACAAAGAGGAACCGATGATGATGATTGACCATTACTTACTGGGAGTGTCCAGGTACCTGGTCAGTGACAGGTTTAGTCTGATGACCACCGGTTGCTTCTGGTCCAGATTCCATGCTTCAGCCACCTCTCTCTAAGGGAACATTTATTCTTGTGAAGATTAAACCAAAGTACCAATTCGCATTTTATTAACACCCAGCTTTGAACTGCATTTGTTTAGATTGTTCAGTCACAAGATACATATATATCATCAATCATGATAAAACTAGATAGTACAAATCTAATTCACTTGAAAAATACCAAGTGTAACCGTGCAATCTTATCTTCCCTTTATGTGTAATTCAGAAGGCTAGAACTGTTAATAAGATTTTATTTTTCAAAACTGAAACCTCACACTAATTGTTTTAAACATGTCATCTAACCTCTAACAAGGACGAAAGGTTGATTTTGATCTCAATGTCAATTTCATCAATGGATTCTAAGGCTCTGAAAAATAAAAACAAAAACCACAAATTATTTTAATGACTTCAGATATGTTCATACCTTGTTGAAAAATAGGATATAATCTTTAACAAGAGGCCCATGGGCCACATCGCTCACCTGAGTCACCATGGCCCATATCTGAAGACTTTCCATATATATTTGCATACAAAACCTTAGTCCCTATTATGGCCCCAACTACCCCTGGAAGCCACGATTTTTGCAAACTTGAATCTACACTACGTCAGAAAGCTTTCATGTAAATGTCAACTTTTTTTGGCCCAATGGTTCTTGAGAAGAAGATTTTTAAAGATTTTCCCTATATTTGTATGTAAAACTTTGACCCCCCCCCCCCCCCCACTTGTGGCCCCATCCTAACACCCCCCCCCCCCTCCCCCTTGGGGGGGGGGGGCATGATTTGAACAAACTTGAATCTGCACTATGTCAGAAAGTTTTCTTGTAAATATCAGCTTTTCTGACTCAGTGGTTATTGAGAAGAAGATTTTAACTATATATTTGTATGTAAAACTGATCCCCCTTGCGGCCCCATCCTACCCCGGGGGCCATGATTTGAACAAACTTGAATCTGCAATATGTTAGGAAGCTTTCAGGTAAATTTCAGCTCTTCTGGCCCAGTGGTTCTTGAGAAGATTTTTAAATGACCCCACCCTATTTTTGCATTTTTGTGATTATCTCCCCCTTTGAAAGGAACATGGCCCTTCATTTGAACAAACTTGAAAGCCATTCATCCAAAGATGCTTTTGGCCAAGTTTGGTTGAAATTGGCCCAGTAGTTCTGAAGAAGAAGATAAAATTGTGAAAAGTTTACAACGACAACAACGGCGACAGACAACGGACAAATCTTGATCAGAAAAGCTCACTTGAACCTTCGGTTCAGGTGAGCTAAAAATGTTGAGGCTCTTAATGTTCAAAATTTTATTGAATAGTCAAAAGGATTTTTAAAAACACACATTACTGATACTGTGAAGAATCTCCTTTCCACTTGGTGCATACAATGCATGTGTACAAATAAACATGAAGTCTTAAAATGATTTTAAAAAAGATTTCTAGAGGCTTATGTCTGAAAAGATAAAAAATATCAGGACATGTTGGTTTTAACTTTCCTAAATCTAACAACATCTTCAGACTGATAAATGGTGGTGGTACACATTAATGTTTGGACTGGTAAAATGATTAAAATAGACAGTATGTAAGAAACAGATTTCAAAAGCCGCACTGTGATTAATTCACAGTATATTACTAATTTTGAACATGATGATAGCATTCAGTATAGCCTGTCTCTTTCTCACTTAGGCTAGCTAAAAATCAAAAGTCAAGTCTCAGACTTGACCATGTGAAAAACATCTTGAACCTCTGAGACTAAAACCACTCCAGAGTATAATTTTTGTACAAACCTGTAGTCCATCACATGATCACCATAACATCGTGTCAATTTCTCCATATCCAAGGCAAGTACAGGGTTTATTTCCACATCCTCATTTGTATCCTGTAAGGGAACATCTCAAAATTACGATAACTGTACTTGCTCATTGGCTGTTTTCAGTGAAATGCATTGCACAGTAAAAGTTTTAAAAGGGTAAATTCATTAAACTAACAAGAATGTGTCATCAATATGGAAATAAACCTATGAATACAAAGTCATTAGTGATGTTCACAAACCCACATCAGAGGACATACCAACAGTACGTGGAATTTAGACCTTTAATGCGAATAGTTAAGTCTTGGTTTCAGTAACACAATTCACAATATTTAAATGAGAATGAATCTTGAATGTCTTGGTTTCAATATCAACCCCATTGTTTACTGCCATGTATATACATATTGCCCTTACCTAAACTAAACAATCTGCCTTATAGTCCCTGAAACGTTCTTCTTTTCCACTCGTATAAACTTATTGCCCTTACCTCCACTAAACAATCTGCCATACAGTCCCTGAAACGTTCTTCTTT
Organism: Ostrea edulis; assembly: GCF_947568905.1. Lineage (NCBI taxonomy): Eukaryota > Metazoa > Mollusca > Bivalvia > Ostreida > Ostreidae > Ostrea > Ostrea edulis. Next base: position 4,470,582 of record NC_079168.1, read on the forward strand.
CCCACATGAATGTTCAGTGAAAGGTGAATGAACGCAGAGCGAATGGTGAATGCAATTTGGTGAATGGTGAGCGAACAGAGCGCAAAGTGAACGGTGAATGCAAGATGATCTATTTATTCAGAGTGTTTTGGATTTTTTCATTGGATTGCATGTACTTATTTCATAATCATTTAAGAAAAAAGATAGGTAATTATTTAATCATAGAATAATGAATAGATTATAGAATAAACTATAATCAGAAACTGCATGTTCTACTATTCTGAATATATTCAGTCTAAACAAAGTATAGTGCATAGTGTATTTTTGTCCAAGTACTAAATATAGTACTACTTGTATATTTCTCATAAAATAATTATAAATTTTGCATGATTAATGCATGCAGCAATCACTCAGAAACAAAAGCAAATTCCATGTGTACATTGTGCACAGTATTCCATGTACAGATACATGTATACATCTACACATGTACACGGAAAAGTAGAAAAATGCATGTTTGGTGTCATCCTCTATAATATTTAGAATTCTTGACCTTTTTATAATAAATCATGAATATTAGGGCATCATCTCCGTATACAATACTATTACATTTTGTTTGACAAATGATACATGGTATTTTTAATATTTTTTAATGCATTAGTACAATGTATATATGATGCATGTGACAAAGAAAATACTATACTCTATTAATTAGTAATGAGCTCGGTCGTTTGGGTTACATGTAATTAACAATCACTTCTGAAAGATGGAGTCAAGATAGATGCACCAAACGAACAGCAAGGACAGTATAGGTGCCGCGTTTCAAATCAATTTATAAAATCCAGGATGCCTTGTCTTGACGTAACAAATTGGTTAATGGTCTGCATTCTTTGAATTTTCGAAGTGGATAATCCTGACATTTCGTACTTCAAAATTAAATTTCTCAACTGATACATGTATAATAAGAAAGTTTCCTTCCTGATTTAGTAAGAAAGTTTCCTTCCATTCTTATATATACGCACACGCTCCTTTATCATTTTCGCCTTGCTATGAAGATTGATCCTTTCACTTTGATGCTCCGAATGACAAAACAAAGACAAAAGACTGAACGACGAATGCACGGTGAGCGCATGGTGAATGCAAAACAGTGAACAGAGAGCAGATGGTGAAAGCACGGAGAGCGCACTGTAAATGCACGGAGAGCGCAAAGTGAACGCACAGTGAGTGAATAGGAAAATGGTAATCAAAAGTAGAATGTTTCAGGGACTGTACCTCAAACAACCTGCCTTACCTCTACTAACTGGTAGTAATCATCTACAACATCCTCCCCATCATCTGAGCTGAATTCCGCCTGACAGTCTTCATAATTCGATTCGTCTGTCTCCATGCTCACAGATCTCTCAATGCCTCCACTGCTAACCTCTAGAAAAATTCAACAGAAAATAATTGTTCTAGTCACTCAGCAAGAAATTTCATGCATGATCTTAATAGTATATGAATATAGCAATGAGATCCTTACATACTAAAGAATGACAAATGGAATAGTAGACATGATACAAATGATTGGTTGGACTGTAATTTCTATTCCTAAATACCTTTGTAGACATGATACAAATGTTTGGTTTGACTGTACAGTTTCTCCTCACTTTTATTGTGAGCTATGATGATTGTTTTGATGGTGTCACTGCTGTGCACCGAGTCCTTCTGACTGTACACAGCTTTCCTTACCTTTATTGAGAGCTATGATGATTGTTTGATGGTGTCACTGCTGTGCACTGAGTCCTCCTGACTGTACACAGCTTTCCTTACCTTTATTGAGAGCTATGATGATTGTTTGATGGTGTCACTGCTGTGCACCGAGTCCTTCTGACTGTACACAGCTTTCCTTACCTTTATTGAGAGCTATGATGATTGTTTTGATGGTGTCACTGCTGTGCACCGAGTCCTTCTGACTGTACACAGCTTTCCTTACCTTTATTGAGAGCTATGATGATTGTTTTGATGGTTTCACTGCTGTGCACCGAGTCCTTCTGACTGTACACAGCTTTCCTTACCTTTATTGAGAGCTATGATGATTGTTTTGATGGTGTCACTGCTGTGCACCGAGTCCTTCTGACTGTACACAGCTTTCCTTACCTTTATTGAGAGCTATGATGATTGTTTTGATGGTGTCACTGCTGTGCACCGAGTCCTTCTGACTGTACACAGCTTTCCTTACCTTTATTGAGAGCTATGATGATTGTTTTGATGGTGTCACTGCTGTGCACCGAGTCCTTCTGACTGTACACAGCTTTCCTTACCTTTATTGAGAGCTATGATGATTGTTTTGATGGTGTCACTGCTGTGCACTGAGTCCTACTGACTGTACACAGCTTTCCTTACCTTTATTGAGAGCTATGATGATTGTTTTGATGGTGTCACTGCTGTGCACCGAGTCCTTCTGACTGTACACAGCTTTCCTTACCTTTATTGAGAGCTATGATGATTGTTTTGATGGTGTCACTGCTGTGCACTGAGTCCTACTGACTGTACACAGCTTTCCTTACCTTTATTGAGAGCTATGATGATTGTTTTGATGGTGTCACTGCTGTGCTCCGAGTCCTCCGGTTTGTCTTGCCTAGTAATCAGTGTGTTCTCTGTTTAAGAAATGACTGAATTCATTACAATGTACTCAATAACACTGCAGGTTTCATGGTTATTTTATACCAGTCCTTGATTTAATGTACATCGATCCTCTAAAAGAAGAACTGTACTTTCTACATGTTACAAATATAACCATTATGACAGCAGAATATAGATATTCAATTGACAGAATAGTTGAAAAATAAACTTCTAACTCTCAAGATATTGTTGGAAAATAAACATTTCACAGCTGGGACTCAATCATCATCATTTTGTTACATAAATGACAGTGATTCAGTGACCATTGACAATTTCCCCAGCATCGTGTACATGTACTGTAACAGTATATCAAATAAAATCAGACCTGTATCAACTGAGAAACACTTACCTGGATAATCCTCCGATATCCACACAGTAATGAGTTGTTTTATGTTGTTCTTAGTGAGAGCAAATGACAAGGAATTATCTGTCTGATGAAAGTCTGTAAGGAGAAATATCCAATGATTACAATCAGGTATTAATTCACCCCCTCCTCCAACCCCCAAATTTTGACAGTTTTTAAAACTAAGTAGCCTACAGTATTTTACTGAATACAATACACACTTTAAAAAAAAACAAGATGTGTTTGTGAAACACAAATGCCCCCAATAATGGACAATTCCGAAGATGGCCAAGGTCACAAGGGCAAATATCTTGGTACCAGTAGAAAGATCTTGTCAAAAGAAATGCTCATGTACAATATGAAATCTCTAATATTTACCATTTAGAAGTTATGACCAATGTAAAAAAAAAAATTAAAGTAGGTCAAATGTCAAGGTCAAAAGGTTCAATACCAATGGAAAGATCTTGTAACAAGGAATACTCATGTGAAATATCAAAGCTCTATCTCTTATTGTTCAAAAGTTATTAGCAAGGTTAAAGTTTTCAAAAAGTAGGTCAAACTCCAAGGTCAAGGTCATGGGGTCAAAAAGGTTGGTACTCACAGAAAGGTCTTGTCACAAAGCTCTATCACTTACTGTACAAAAGTTATTAGCAAGGTTAAAGTTTTCAAAAAGTAGGTCAAACTCCAAGGTCAAGGTCACGGGGTCAAAAATGTTGGTACAGCTCTATCACTTACTGTTCAAAAGTTATTAGCATGGTTAAAGTTTTCAAAAAGTAGGTCAAACTCCAAGGTCACGGGGTCAAAAATGTTGGTACCCACGGAAAGGTCTTGTCACAAGGAATACTCATGTGAAATATCAAAGCTCTATCACTTACTGTACAAAAGTTATTAGCAAGGTTAAAGTTTTCAAAAAGCAGGTCAAACTCAAAGGTCAAGGTCACAGGGTCAAAAATGTTGGTACCCACGGAAAAGTCTTGTCACAAGGAATACTCATGTGAAATATCAAAGCTCTATCACTTACTGTACAAAAGTTATTAGCAAGGTTAAAGTTTTCAAAAAGCAGGTCAAACTCCAAGGTCAAGGTCACGGGGTCAAAAATGTTGGTACCCACGGAAAAGTCTTGTCACAAGGAATACTCATGTGAAATATCAAAGCTCTATCACTTACTGTAAAAAAGTTATTAGCAAGGTTAAAGTTTCAGACAGAAGGACAGAATTACAGAATGACAGACAGGACAAAAACAATATGCCCCCCGATCTTCGATCTCGGGGGCATAAAAATTTTGATGTGAGAAAGGGGCACATATTATATACTACAATAGGTTTTTAACCTTTTTTCAGGTGGAACTCGGCAGTTAAGTAATGTTTCACTCAGAGACATAGCCTAGCTCATAGACAATGTATGCTTTTCCACATTGTCCATCTATTTAAAAATGAAAACTCGATCTCAAGAAAATTACTACAAAAACGTAAAATTGTAGAAAATGTGACATTTACAATATGTAAATAATCTAATCATCATGAAACGGTCAAATTAAAATTCATTGGACGTGAATAATCTTCCCCTCGTATGCTACCATTCTAGCATATGTAAACCATGCCTTGTCACGTGCTAGAATAAACAAAGCTAGGTTGGAAAATAATTTGCCACTAAAAAGTTAGTTACTCTAAGATTTAAGAATATCTTTTAATGGTATGTTAATATGAAACTTTGAATAACTTTTCTTGAGCAAAAGAAATAACAAGATGGCAACCAGCACATGTTTTACGAAGCCATTGTTGAGTACACTGCGCTTGTCATTTGATTTTGTCAGATACCCCCTTAGGGTAAAGATATAATACCCAAGAAATTTTTTCACACATTCTATGAAGTGAAAAAAAAATCATGCAGAATGAATTAGCATTTCTACGAATCGGCATACACTATTAGATTTTCTTTTGCCGAAAACGACTGGTATGGATAGGTTAGATACAAGTATTTTCATCTTCAAGCAACAAAATTTTAGAGGGTTGTGCTTGAATTTTTCATTTCTCTACCAAAGCATTGTTTTTACAGACAGAGCTCTTATTATTTCAGACCTATTAATGCCTTTGATCATAATAATCTTTATAAATTAACTAGAGGGTTGGTATATCACTGGTGGTGTGTTTATTACAATAAATTAAATGCTACAGTTTAATATTTTAATGTCAGTTGTTACAACATTGAATATTTATTTGAATTTAGTTTTATATTCAAGTTCCAACAAAGAAAATATCAAGTTTTTTAAACCTTTAATGCTACAAAATCTTGTGCTTTGCTGAAATTAACATGATGATTACCCAGGTATTTCCTCGAAGATATTCAGTAAACGATTACCACTTGGTCAAAATTTTTGTTGTGCATTATACACACAAAGTGCATTTTGTTCAGGCCCAAAATGAGGCTTGCGTATTCAACACAACTGCATATTATATTCGGCAAATTACGGTAAAGTAAAAACCCAATGGTCCTGTGTCTATAGTGTATTTCTTCTCAAGCTAGCATCAAACAACTTTAACACAAATAAAAATTAATTATGATTATTATATAACACTGCTAAGTACTACAAGTCTGTAAACAGTCAGTTTTACAGCTCACACAGACAGATAGCAGTCTTCTCACTTTGTGTGTTTAGAATGTTAAAGTGGTCACTCCATGTGGTCAGAATTTTAGTGTCTTCGCTTCGTGTGGTCAGAATGTCAGTGATCAAAATGTTAGAGTGGTCACTTTGTGTGATCAGTGTTCGAGTGGTCACTTCATGTGGTCAGACTGTTAGTGATCACTTCAAGACATGGATGTCAAGGGTTTGGCATAACAACAATTTGAAACAAAAGATAGAAACCTTTAAGCGATCTGTCATACTGTTCACAGGGAAATATAACCTGGTTACTACTCACCTGTAAATGGCCATTTGTACTGCTCACAGAGTGCAATAGCGGTGTTGACATCCTCTGCAAATTTCTGTTGTCGTAATGTCATCTTGTTACTGGTTTTGTGAACATACAAGTACTTATTCCTAAAAATCAGTAAGATCGGGTTAATTCTGATATTCATTTACGCACAACCAGTGCATCTGGACATCTTAATCATGTTGGAAGCACTTCCACTTATAAGGTTAATATAGATAAAAAGTCTGGCAAATCTCTTTTGTAAATTTAGACTGACTTTCCTTTATCAATAGGTCACAGCTATTCATTTTCCATCCCAAATTACACTTGCTTAGTCTCTTTGTTGTTATAAAAATGTTTGCTGACTATGAAAATAAAATGAAAATGACCTTGATACTTTCAAGAGTAAGTCTAATCCCAACTGCAAGACTGTTTGAAAATTTTCATTGGCAGCATATGTCTTTATCAAACAGTCCACCCTATACATGATATATGATTTGTTAAGATTAATTTTATGAAACCAGTTGTGATGGGGACTGGCTCTATCAGCCTGGTAGCTCAGTTGGAAGAACACATGCACCTGTTGGCATGAAGTCCTGTGTCTGAATTCTATTCCAACCAGAATTTTTCCCTTCTTATATTCTTGTTACAATTTGATGCCCAACAAAAAATAAAATCCAAAGGTGGTTAGAAAGGTCACTGTCAGGTTTCAGGAGTGCAAAACCATCACAAAGGGGGGGGGGGGGGGGGGGTGTATTTATCCTACCTAGTGCCAAAAAGCAAAAAGGTTACCATGGGAAAACCAACAAAATTTCCTAAACTTTCAAATGGAACAATCTGTTTTACATGAGTTATGATGTGGGTTCTACTGTGGAGCAAGGCCGAGCTTAAAATTTGCATTTGTTTGAACCTGAAAATTAATAATTGGTCCCCCCCCCCCCCCCCCCAAAAAGGATAAATTCTGAGAAGAATGTTTAATGATTGCAAATTGTTTTGATGACTTTTTAAGTTTTAAGGAACTGAGCACAACTGCGTAGGATGCTACAACTAAGTATTTACTGGTTCAATACTGATCCCATTGGTGCAAACATATTACATATCTATTACAGAACCCTATCCAGTTGAAAAATGCTGTGTCAATTCAAATTTTGAAGGTTTGGCAGGGACTCTGTGGTGGAAGGATTGATTAATCAGATTGCTAACCCAAGTCATGGATATTTGAGGTCAGTAAATTTTCATGTGTCAGCATATTCCCATGTCCAACGAGCATTGTGGAGAAACATCAGTTTGAAATGGCAACAAAAAAGTGCTTCGAAAAACCAGCCCTTGTGTATCTTTTTGCCCTCATTCTGTTAAATGCAAATGACTGCCACCCAAACCAATGTTTAGAACACTGTAGCTCAATAACAAGTATTGTGACCCCAGTTTTTCTATTCAATTTTCTAATTCTCCTTCAATGTAGAAATCAAAAATATACCTCCCAAAAAATTTACATTACTTCAAATCTCAGGAGTGAACCTCTTTAATAAGAACTGTATATAAAAGTAATTCTAGAAAAATAATTTCAAAGCTGCTTAAGCAAACTGAATTATCTGTGGTGTCAAGTTTTTAAACATCATTATTACACTTTAATTGACATTTTAACATGAATTTTTTTTATTAGATAATTCTATGGACAATACCCAGGCTTTTTTTTTTTTTGTTTTTTTTTTTTGAGCCTTTAAAAATTCCACACTGTAAATGATTGGGGACTGTTTTAACGCAGTGGGGATGTTGAGTAATTAACTACAATAGTATTTAGTGTTTTTGGCAAATTGTGAATGTGCATATATGTGTCATTGTAAAGGAAATGCAAAAATATAAATATGATAAGATCAACCAAATGAGCCAATCTAATGTGGGTATAGAATATATCTTCAAGTCACTAAATCAAGCCTTGGAAACATAATTTATCAGTTCATCAACAATGGCAATTGAATGTCTTCAGTCATTCACACTTGTAACTGAATTGATGAATATGAATCGATTTATATTCTCAGTAAAAACACATATTGGCCAAGGACTTTGTGGGGAAATAAATATCTGTCAAAAGAACAGGCAGTAAACTTGCAAATTGGATTGTAAGCCGGCCGATTTTTTTCAGTGGGCGTCTATATTTCGGAAGCCCACAACATACCATCTAAATTTCAACGAACTTTAAAAAAAATAAAAATTCCAAGACTGAATCAGGAATTACTTACCATTTCTAAATCTATTTCAATTTAAAACTGAATCTAACAGTTAAAATAATTAAAGTGAAAGTAGGAAGAATGCTGTAAATTCCCTGCAACTCGACGTGTCCTGTATCAGATTTTGGGCAATACACTTACCCGTTCAGCTGTTGTCCTGTGAACGATGTAATGTGCTATAATAACTAGGGTATCTCCACATTAAGCTGTTGTTACATACATGCGTATCCAATCTTTAAAATATAATTTTGTTTTAAACTTAAAAATTGAGTTGACACTGACAGTTTGAGTTTCCTCCCGGTTTGTGCAATATTTCAACTTATTTTCGGTAGCCCGAGCCCGATGTATAGGTCAAAATATTATAAAATCTATGGACACCACGTACCGGCCTCCGGTCTTCTTCGGGTGTCTACCTTAGTTACATGTATCTACATTTATATTTACCTTGGTTATCAGCTTCGGGTATCTACCTGGAGTGTCTCGAGTATCGATTGCGACAGTATGTTCTTTCACAAAATAAATACACTAAAAAAAAATCTTGAATTATGATTTTTAACACTTTTAAATGGCTCCCTTCTTAAGAAAAGATTTCATGAGCCTATCCAATGACACCATCCCCCCCCCCCCCCCCCCCCCCCCCCCCCCCCACCCCACCAAAAATAATTTTAAAAAAAGCATTCAAAAGATTTGTTTCTAAAAAGATCAATAATTTTCCCCAAACAAAGCCTTTTTAAATCAATCTTCCTTTTAATCGAATTAAGATAAGATACTTTTAAAAGATGATTGAATTACATTTCAGTTCTACACCTGGTAAAATATACATTTATATATGTATGTACATGTATCACATCACATTTTAAATCGGGGTGTGTATAAAAGCTTTGCCTCATTTGGGGTGAAAGTGACTACATGTACCGATATCATGTGGATGACTTGTCATGCCCAAAGAGATACAGCTAGTTGGGGGAGGGGGATTTTAAGAAACAGAACCAATGAAAACTAAAAAGAAGTTTATGACCCTAGTAAGAGGAATTAACAGATTTATTTCATCATAGATATGAAATAGGTAAAACGTTAACAGAATATTTATGATTAAATAAAATTAAAAGGTCTTCACTTTATCAAATAATAAGATCTCATTATTTAGATTAGAAGTTCTCGCCTATTAAGAATTTTGGAGTGCAGCGGTCACTGAGTCGATCGTTAAATATATACATGTGATAAATCAGATACTGAACTTGTTGACTTGTTGAATTTTCGCAGTTTTATACATGTCACACTTCTTGTGACACTACACCTAATTAAGAAGACACTGGTGAAGTTTTAAAAGTTTTATTAAAAGTAAAAATCCAAAAGGGCACGAAGCAACAAAAAAGTAGGTCCTATAGTTAAACAACAAAGGAGTCTACCTGGACAAAGTCAATTAATATTAGCAGAAATATTGTAACGTAGGTCTTGGAGCTGAAATAATAATAATAATAAATTTATTTTGTAAAGCGTAAAATCCATATTGCTCTAAACTCTATTTAAGGTTGATCGATCCTCATGTGATGTCATAGGTTTTTGCAAAAATCTTATTAAATTAAACTTTGCGCATGATAGAAATATATCTTTCTCAGGAATTTTATTCACTGGATATAATAAAAAAAATCTGGTAAACTATAAATACTGAAAAGGTTTATATTTCACATAGATAATCAATTAATTATCATTTTAAAAATCTTGTCAATGGCAATAACTCCTCTGCTGGAATTTCCTCTACTGGATGTCTATTATACATTGGTTTCCCTAATATCCACAATCAATCTATACATATTTATGAATTAGCCGTTTTTTAAAACTGTTGATATTTAAATTTTGTCATTTCAACAAGTTTTTTTATCTATTTCTATTATTCTGTTTAAAGGGACTGGTTCACGGTTTTTGATAAAAATATTTTTCATTTTTGATGGTAAACATTAAAAATATAACTCATTTAGTATTGACAGCCAAAATTTTGACCTTCTGAATGCAAGAATAAAAGCAATATTTTAGCCTTAAATATGTGTTATGTAAACAAAGACTCGAGTCTTTTTATGTATACAAACAAACAAGTGAAATATTGATTTTGTAATATAAAGCATCTTAATTTTGCATAGTCACAAATTTTAACGTTTAGATGACACATTTGCCCCCAAAATGCTTGAACTGTAAAAGACATGTTAAACTTAGATCGATATCCATTTCCTTTAAAAATTTCATAAACAATAACATACCGCAATCTTTGTTTACAAAACAAATAAACTCTCTAAAATAAGCTTCTTTGATAATGTATAACCTTAATTTTTATGTGAACTCTTTTAAACACATTGGACAGTAGATTTTGATCATTAAAAGTGAAAAAGAAAATTTTGGGAAAAATCGTGAATCAGTCCCTTTAACGAAAATGTGTGATTTTCTTATGTGTACTTCTGTTTTTGTGTGTCTAATTTTTGACTACGGATAACTCCGTTTACCTGATCAGGATATAGGGCTCAAGGCGGGTGTGACCGGTCGACAGAAAGAGAAAAAATCTCTTGCTATGGCCTTCGATTCGACATTTAGATATATCGACGGCGCTTTGTCTATTAACAATAACAACTTTCATTCATATGTCGATTCGATATATCCCTGTCAACTCGAAATAAAAGACACCACAGAGTCATCCACGTCTGCTTCATACTTAGATATTTTATTGAAAGTAGATATTAACTGCAAACTGACTACTCAACTGTATAACAAACGGGATAATTTCAGCTTCTCCATCGTCAACTTCCCATGTTTATGTAGCAAATTCCATTATCACCTGCATATGGTGTTTATATCCCTCAACTGATTCGATACGCAAGAGCTTGTTCTACGTATAGTCAGTTTTTAAATCGAAACAGGCTACTGACAAACAAGTTGATGGTACAGGGGTTTCAACAGTCTTGATTGAAGTCAGCATTTCGCCAATTCTATGGTCGTTATAACGATCTAGTTCGTCAATACAACCTATCATTGGGTCAAATGCTGTCCGATGTGTTTCATACCGATTGTTAGGCCGTTCTTGGCACACTGGTTTTGACTACGGATAACTCCGTTTACCTGATCAGGATATAGGGCTCAAGGCGGATGTGACCGGTCGACTGGGGATGCTTACTCCTCCTAGGCACCTGATCCCACCTCTGGTATGCCCAGGGGTCCGTGTTTGTCCAGCTATCTATTTTGTATTGCTTATAGGAGTTATAAGATTGATCATTGTTCGTTATCTTCGCCTTTCATGATATTAAGCTCTGGGAGGAAAGAACTATAGGAATCGGTGATTAAACGCATTTTTGATATATACATCTGTGGGTGTATCCAATGAAATGTTATTCTGACCCAAAACATTGTACATCAAGCTGCAGAAATTCAAGTTTCGTGTGGTGAATTACAGTACAGTGTACGTTCATCGGGAGGTACCCTGCACGCGACAAAGACGCCTACAATAACTGGTGCATGTAACATCCACACTTTAAGGAAGACTTCAACAACACACATAAATTCTATCGATTAGGCCTTTTTTATGAAGCACACGATTTTATAACAGTAAACACCATTATGTCTAACACCTGACTAATATTGTACATGCAAGAAACTGTTTAATATAGTTCTAAGACAATTCATGTAATAATTTATCATTACAATAAACGTGAGACCATCAACAGTCATCTACACGATACAAGCATCATTATATATATATATATATATATATATATATATATATATATATATCTTTTATGGAATGTGTCATTCTGATTTTCGTTACTTATTTACAACTGTACCGAATCAACTTCATATAATTATATATGAAGCTAAAGCTTTACGGAGGATTTCTGTGTTTTCTTTCATATATATATATATATATATATATATATATATATATATATATACTCTTGCTGTCTTTAGCGACAACTTTAAAGCAGTATCCTGAGTCCGATTTTATTAGAGTTTCATCACAAGTATGACCTTGAATATGAATGGTATTTGCACTAATCAAAAACATATTTGCTCTGATTAAACCCTCTATATCAAAACAAAGAAAAGAAAATTTTCAACTAATTTTATTACTAGTAATGAAACAAAGCAAACAGCCTTAAATTGACCAAATGTTTATAAACATTATTATTGCACAAGTAGGACAACTGTGTTAGAAACGAACATGGATAACAATCGCTAAAACACATCAAAGATGCGCATCGCCGAGTTGCAGTTTGGAAACTTATGTACGCTTGCATTCACGAAGTAAAAACATGCACGTATTTAATATAGTTTAGAAGTATGAAGCTTTAAATGACCGCAATAGGTATTTAGTGTGATAATGACCTTGACCTTTGGATTTCAAAAGCAACATGAAACTTGAATGTCATCTGGATTTGAAGTCTGATAAACATGCACCAGCAAGTACATGTATAAAAGTTAGAGGCAAGCTCAAATCTACAGTATATAATGAAAAAGAGACCTTGACATTTGACCTCAAAATAAATAGGAACCTTCCTCTTTTGGATGTGATCAAAATATGCAAGTCTGATAAAGACGCACCAAGTAGTATGAAAGTTAGAGACTGGATAAGCTCAAATTTATGGCATTTAGTGACAAAGAGACCTTGACCTTTGTCCTTTTGACCTCAAAATAAATAGGAACCTTCCTCTTTTGGATGTGATCCTGATATGTAAGTTTCACAAAGATATCCCTAGTAGTATGAAAGTTAGAGACCAGACAAGCTCAAATCTATGACATTTAGTGACATAGTGACCTTTTGGCCTTAAAATAAATAGGAACCTTCCTCTTTTGGATGTGATCAACATATGTAAGTCTCACAAAGATGTATCAAAAAGTATGAAAGTTATCGACCGGACAAGCTACATGTAATTGTGGACGCCACCCGCCCGGCTGAACACCCATCCTTCGCCAATTTCAAAGCCGAGATTTGCTACGCAACTCGGCTAAAAACCTAAAAATACCGTTATAGTTTGGCCACATATTATATAATAGAGGGCGAAGTCCTCTCACGGCCCGAAGGGCCGTGAGAGCGGAGCTCTCCCTATAGGTAACACGTATATACATGTTTAAAAGGAAAATATAGGAAAATAATGAAAAATTAAACCATACCTATGGAACTTTAAAAGTTTGGTACCAATGGCGTCGATTCGAATATTAGCGCGTGGACATGTATTCCTCCATTTTGAATCTCGTCTACCCTAGTTCACGTCGTTCTGAGATGTTACATAAAATCCGTAAAAGCATGTAAATCTTATTTTCTTAATCATATATAATCACTCCACGATTAACGCCATGTTTTTTGTTGTGGCTCATACGCTATGTTTGTAAATTTTCTAAATAACGACGCTGAATATGACGTCACAATGTACTGTTTACATCAATTGCATTATATTTCCCGCGTTCAATATATAGGCGGATCAAATATCCAAAATTAGGATGCTTTGATGCAGCTCCGTCCGCGTACTAACTTCGGGTTGTTTTTATCCTGTTTTGGATATAGATACTAATGCCAAAACTTTTTTGCTTCGCCCTCAAACACGGTCACGCCGTAAAACATATTAAAGGGCGAAGCCCTCTCACGGCCCGAAGGGCCGTGAGAGCGGAGCTCTCCCTATAGGTAACACGTCCCGTATATACATGTTTAAAAGGAAAATATAGGGAAATAATGAAAAATTAAACCATACCTATGGAACTTAAAAAGTTTGGTACCAATGGTGTCGATTCGAATATTAGCGCGTGGACATGTATTCCTCCATTTTGAATGTCGTCTACCCTAGTTCACGTCGTTCTGAGATGTTACATAAAATCCGTAAAAGCATGTAAATCTTATTTTCTTAATCATATATAATCACTCCACGATTAACGCCATTTTTTTGTTGTGGTTCAAACGCTATGTTTGTAAATTTTCTAAATAACGACGCTGAATATGACGTCACAATGTACTGTTTACATCAATTGCATTATATTTCCCGCGTTCAATATATAGGCGGATCAAATATCCAAAATTACGATGCTTTGATGCAGCTCCGTCCGCGTGCTAACTTCGGGTTGTTTTTATCCTGTTTTGGATATAGATACTAATGCCAAAACTTTTTTGCTTCGCCCTCAAACACGGTCACGCCGTAAAACATATTAACGTACCGTATTGATATAAAATATATGTAAAATTTGATGGAAAAGATGAATAATGTTTTTTATTAAAATGTTAGCTATTGTAAGGAAAGGAAAATGTGTCCTAAAAGAATAGAATAATTTTTTCACAGAAGTGTAGGAAAAATGCAAAAGATTAAATTTACAGTAAGAGTGATTAAAAGCAACATAATGTGTAATCTAATGTTACTGTCCTATCTAGACTTGTTTACCTAAATCGTAGTAACACGTGGACAGATTACACCTTGCACGCTGTTCAAAAACAAGTGAACGTCATTTTGTGGACAGGTCTTATTATTCTTATGTATTCCTAGCTTTATGGCACTACAAAATTAGTGATTAGTCCCACCAAATAGAAAAATCCCAAAATACAAACAAAACAAAGAATGTATTATTATATATTATTAATAATATCTTTAATTATCATTAGATCATTTCTCTGAATAATAATAGAGGGCGAAGCCCTGTCACGGCCTGAAGGGCCGTGAGAGCGGAGCTCTCCCTATAGGTAACATGTATATACATGTTTAAAAGGAAAATAATGAAAAATTAAGCCATACCTATGGAACTTGAAAAGTTTGGTACCAATGGCGTCGATTCGAATATTAGCGCGTGGACATGTATTCCTCCATTTTGAATCTCGACTACTCTAGTTCACGTCGTTCAGAGATGTTACATAAAATCCGTAAAACTATGTAAATCTTATTTTCCTAATCATATATAATCACTCCACGATTAACGCCATGTTTTTTGTTGTGGTTCAAACGATATGTTTGTAAATTTGCTAAATAACAACGCTGAATATGACGTCACAGTGTACTGTTTGCATCGATTGCGTTATATTTCCCGCGTTCAATATATAGGCGGATCAAATGCCCAAAATTACGATGCTTTGATACAGCTCCGTCCGCGTGCTAACTTCGGGTTGTTTTTGTCCTATTCTGGATATAGATACTAATGCCAAAACTTTTTTGCTTCGCTTTCAAACATGGTCACGCCGTAAAACATATTAGAGGGCAAAGCCCTCTCACGACCCTAAGCGGAACTCTCCCTATAGGTAACACGTATATACATGTTTAAAGGGAAAATATAGAAAACTAATGAAAACTTAAACCATACCTATGGAACTTGAAAAGTTTGGTCCCAATGGCGTCGATTCGAATACTAGCGCGTGGACATGCATTTCTCCATTTTGAATCTTGTGTACCCAAGTTCACGTCGTTCTGAGATGTTATATAAAATCTGTAAAAGCATGTAAATCTTATTTTCTTAATCGTATATAATCACACGATTAACGCGATAGTAGGTCATGTCTCCTATTGTGGATTTGCAAAATACCGACGCTGAATATGACGTCACAATGCGCTGTTACATCAGTTGCATAGAGTTTCCCGCGTTCTGGCGGATCAAAAACGTCTAAGTTAGAATACTTTGATTGAGCTCTGTCCTCACACGTTATAGGTGCTAATATTTCGGGATAATTTTTGTCCTGTCATGGATCTAGATAGTAATGCCAATTGCTACGCCCTCAAAACGGTCACACCGTAAGACATATTACAGAGCGAAGCTCGGACGCGCCAAACGCGCGAACAAAGGAACACGTATGTAAAAGAAAAACATGAGAAAATCAGCAAATGAATAGAGATAATCTCTACATACGTTCACTGAAAATTGTGTGATCCATATGGGTGCCGCCATATTGCTTTGTTAATTAGTTGCTTCTAGAGTTATTCGTGTTTTAATCTTGAATGCCAAAAATACAAGACTGATGTGTAATTTGTAATTCAAACACCCAGTTTGTTAAATATGAATGGTGTGATTATCATTGTCACAGTTTTAGCCAATCATCAAATAGAAAAACAGTATTACGACTAAATAGATGAACGAGTTCATGAGTTTCTTTAGATAAAAATATACGATATGCTTACGGTTACTTTTTTTTTTTTTACCATTTTGAATTTATTGGTTAATTTTATTTAGTTTTAACGGCCCTTTTAATTGCAAACGGGATGTATTATTGTTTATAATTGTTTGCTTTAAAAGAGATAATAAACAAGATGTGTTTGTGAAACACAAATGCCCCCGATAATGGACAATTCCGAAGATGGTCAAGGTCACAAGGGCAAATATCTTGGTACCAGTAGAAAGATCTTGTCAAAAGAAATGCTCATGTACAATATGAAAGCTCTAATATTTACCACTTAGAAGTTATGACCAATGTAAAAAAAAAATGAAAGTAGGTCAAATGTCAAGGTCAAAAGGTTTAATACCAACGGAAAGGTCTTGTAACAAGGAATACTCATGTGAAATATCAAAGCTCTATCACTTACTGTTCAAAAGTTATTAGCAAGCTTAAAGTTTTCAAAAAGTAGGTCATACTCCAAGATCAAGGTCACAGGATCAAAAATGTTGGTACCCACTGAAAGGTCTTGTCACAAGGAGTACTCATGTGGAATATCAAAGCTCTATCACTTATTGTTAAAAAGTTATTAGCAAGGTTAAAGTTTCAGACAGAAGGACAGAATTACAGAATGACAGACAGGACAAAAACAATATGCCCCCCCCCCCCCCCCCCCCCCCCCCCCCCCCCCCCCCCCCCCCCCCCGATCTTCGATCTCGGGGGCATAAAAAGTCGAGGCTAAATGTGACGTCCCAATGCACGGTTTACGTCGCCTTGTGTTTCATTTCCCGCGTTAAATGAATAGGCGGATCCTGTAGAACTGTTATCCCCACATATCCCCCTTTAATACTGAGATATTACTGGGTGTTTAGCGAAAGGAAAATTTCATAAAAATGTTTTTTTAAATGAATCATAATCTACCGTACTTAACGGAATTACGATTATCACTTGGGATACACCAATGACTATTTCATGCTTCGCTCGGTCCAACGGTCACACCGTATACATATTAACATGAATATTTTGTAATAGTTGTGTGTCAATTTCATTAATTGTAATTTTCTTTTGTTCGTTTTGTAATTTCTTGCACTTTGAAAATCTTGTTAAATGGTTAAATTGCACAGAAACATTTTCTTCCTTGGGTAAAACGGTATTTTAATTAATCAATGGAAATGAAGAAAATTTTCATATCATGTATTTTCTACCAATCACAAAAGAGAGGAAGTGGTCAGTCCGAAGACTGTAAATCACTTCTAACTCTGTATACCGTCTATACTTTAAGACGGTAATCACTATCGGAAATGAACAAAGAATTGAAGGCAGGTATTGAGTCAAGTTCAGCACTGAAAACTGTAAAGAACATGATATATGTATCAAAAAGATAAGAGTTCACACAGTTTCGTGTTTGGATCATAGGAGAACCAGTAACAATCGAGGCAGTTTTCTGTACACATAGCAGCACAACCCAACCGACTGGTGACATTGAGGCTAGCTAAAATAGTCAGCCCGCCCATCGACAAAGGTATGTAGAACAACTGTTGATTCCTGGAATCTGCAAAATGAAAGTTTTGCTTTTAACAATACCTGTATTTCATGATCTAAGCAATTTTTAATAGTTTCAATTATAATTTTTATAAACAAAATTTTGTTTTTAATAAATTCAATTCAAAATGAAATAATTCATATTTCTGCTAGAAATGATAAATAAAATGTCAAGTTAACAATAGACAGATGTGTAAATTTCATGATTCTTATATAGTATCTTTCAACAATTAATCCTCGATACAATCGCCGCAGTGGTTTAGAGGTGGAGCTTTCGCCCCGCATGCGGAATGTTCGAATCACGGCTGCGATTGATCTAAGCCATTCACGGGTCCTCGGAGATGACCTTAAAAACGGATGTATCGTGTCAAAGTAGGTGTGACACGCTAAAGAACTCTCACTGCTCAATGGCCGTAAGCGCCGAGCATAGGCTTAAATTTGAAGCCCTTCACAGGTCTTGGTGATGTCTCCATGAGTGAAAAATTCTTGAGAGGGGCGTTGAACAAGATAAGATCAATCAATCGATCCCTAATACATGTAACGTTTGATTGGCGGTCTGGTAAAACAATCCTAGTGAGAATAGTACAGTACTAGTCAGACTCTTAACAACACCCAAGACGCAAAATTATTTCACCGTTGAACCACCACCCCCCCCCCCAACCACCCCCCGAATCTCGACTTTGAAATAATATGTAGATGCAATATCATTTCAGTTTTGTAATCGCAAGGCGTTTTTGATGTTAGATTGATTGATTGAATATTGTTTAACGTCCCTTTCGAAAATATTTCATTCATTTGGAGACGTGACGTGACATTTCCGGCGAAGGGCTGCGAAATTTAAGCCTATACTCGGCTCTTACGGCCTTTAAGCAGGGAGGGATCTTTATCGTGCCACACCTGCTGTGACACGAGCCGGGACTCGGTTTCTGCGATCTCATCCGAATGACCACCCCATTTAGTCGCCTCTTACGAGGACCTATTCTAACCAGGATCCCCGCGAGACTTGATGTTTAAGATGCACCATTGAAATGCATTTCAGTTTATTTTAGATGTAACATTTTCTCAGCGATGATACATAATAGATAAGCGATTTTTGATAATGAAATTGAATAAGCTCTGTGTCCAATGTAATGAAAATTAGCGAAGATTTTAAACTTCAATTAATTTAGAAGTTTGTCTTTGGTATAAGTAATGACGGTTTCTGGATGGCTATCAAAAATATAAATCAGTGCAAAACAGTCACGCATACTTACAGGTATTAAAGAAGTGCACACCATTCGCACGTCACTGAAGTGAAACACGTGACGGTACTGAAACACACGTGCGAATTATGATATGTAATGCTAAATATTACCAAAAGCGTCTTATGATTTCTTTATATACATTTACTTTTCTATTTCTTACAAATTGTTAGACCGTTCTTTACATACTAATTATTCCCCTTCAAAGAAGAGGCCTCAGGGTCATATTGGTTTGCACCTGTCGGTCGGTCGGTAGACCACATGTTGTCCGCTCAATATCTTGAGAACCATTTATTTCATCGTAATGATATTTCATCTGTGGGTTGCTTACGACTAGAAAAGAACCCCTTTGATTTTCAGGTTAAAAGGTCAAGGATCAATCTACTCTGGACATAAGAAGATGCTCTCCGCTCAATATTTTGAGAAACCTTTCCTTGACAGACTCTAAACTTGGTATATTTATACATTGAGGAGTATGTGACCCCTACTGATTTTGAGGTCACATGGTCGAAGGTGAAGGGTCAAACTGGACTGGAATATACTGACCACTCAATGTTAAGAGATGCCTTTGCTTGACGGACATCAAATTTGTACACTGGTACATCTTCAGAAGATGAATTTTATTGATATTGAGGTCACATGATCAACGGTCAAACTGGACATAGGAATAAACTGCCCGTTCAATATCTTGAGAACCCTTTCCTTGACAAACATAAAACTTTGCACACTGGTACATCTTCAGGGGCAGATGACCCCCATTGATTTTTATATTAAAGGTCAAGGGTCAAACTGGACAGAGGAATATACTGTCAGATCAATATATTGAGAACTCTTTGCTTGACAAACATAAACTTGGTACATTGTTACATCTTACGGAGTAGATAGCCCTATTGATTTTGAGGTCACATGGTCAAGGGTCAAACTGGACATAGTAATATACTAGTATTATCTCCTATATTTTAAGAATCATTTGCTTGATTGACACCAAACTTGGAACACTGGTACAGCATACAGAGTAGATGACCCCTATTGATTTTATGTCACATGGTCAATCCACTCTTGACATAACAAGATATTGTCTGCTCAATATCTTGAATTGGTTTGTCACTACTATCAATTAAATGATGCATGCGTATAACACTTCAATTTTGCACCATTGGGACATATTTGTTTTACAAACATTTCTTGTTTTGAAGATTATTTATTCTCAGTGCACACTTTCTATTACTTAATCATTTATTTATCATGCATATGGATTCTTAAAAACACTCATTTTTAGATCGACGATACAACAATAGGTGCGTCTCCTCGGCGAAAGTCGGGAACTTCGGTAAACATTGCAAGTATGACTAGATACGACTTCTATTAATACATACAACCATCCCCAATGCTCTCTCTCTCTCTCTCTCTCTCTCTCTCTCTCTCTCGTAATGATACATTCTCGGATGTAGACTCTGACGTCTCCATTATTTCTACTACATGTACTTCTCATATTATCAGGAATATTCAAAGGATCGTCTAACAGAATATCACCTACATACTTTATCACATGCTAGGTTCACTTGACAGATGAAAATTGCCCCTTTAAAAAATAAAATTCCGATAGAGAAAAATAAGTCATGTTCAGAATTCTTAAAAGAAAAACAAACACGAGGGAGAAATGATTTACCGATAGTAAAACTCCCTTTTTATTGGCATAAATAATATCTTGCAAAGTTTTTGATTTTTACAGTTGGAAGGTTGAACTTTTCAAGGGAAATGAAATATCTTACAGGAAATTAAAAACAAAATCTCCTAATTTTAGAAATTTGTAAAATCTAACGATCTAATCTAAACTACAAGACATTACTGGGTCGAACACTGTCTGACGTGCATCATACTAATTGTTAGGACGTTCCTTACATACTGATTTTAACTACATATTACTCCGTTTGCCTGATCGAGATATCGCGCTCACGGAAGGTGTGACCGGTCAGCAAGAGATGTTTACTCCTCTTGGTATCTGATCCCAGTTCTGCTTTGTCCATGAGTCCATGTTTGCCCTACTCTTAATTGTACATTCTTTATCAATAAAACTTACGAGATTGATGGCTGTTCGTCGTCTGCGCTTGTTGATTAAAGGCTAATTCTCACCTGTCACGCGGACGCCATTTTGACGATGGTAGATCTGCAGATCTTGGTCTACTCCATAAGAGTGTGCAAAAATACTCAGTGAACAGTGAAGACGAACAGGTATCAATCTCATAAATCATATACATGTATTAGTGGTACAAATAAACACTCAATGTTTACCTTTAAAAAACCAACGTGTGTGTAAACACTGAATGTGCGCACAAACACTCGGTATATATATAAACAGACAGTGTGTGCATAGACAGTATTGATAACCCTTACAAGAAGTACATGTGCCTGTCCCGAGGAACATACTGGGCGGAGGGTTCCTTGATGTGATGCTTTTCGTGGTTACACTACTGACAGCTTGAGTTTGTGTCTGTCCTGTCGACATCGTAGTTACTGAATCCGTTGTTACTGAATCCGTTGTCACTGAATCCGTTGTCACTGAATCCGTAGTTACTGAATCCGTTGTTACTGAATCCGTTGTTACTGAATCCGTAGTTACTGAATCCGTTGTTACTGAATCCGTAGTTACTGAATCCGTTGTTACTGAATCCGTTGTTACTGAATCCGTAGTTACTGAACCCGTTGTCACTGAATCCGTAGTTACTGAATCCGTAGATACTGAAAATAGATCAGAATAGTTTGAATTCATTTTAATTATTCTTGCAAAGACTTATCTAAAATAAGACATAGAAGCATGGGTCGTAGATAATGTAAATAAAAACTATATAGAGGAAGTTCAAACTATGGGCATTTTTTTCATTAGATTATGTGGATGTTTACTTCAATCTGTTTTGCTTAATGTTCCCCCCAGACCCTTATCTTTGCTTCTCACGAAAATAGTAACAGCTGTGAAGGAGAAACGTCAAACGTACTGTGCCACAACAAAATTGAAGAACTTTTAGTAAATTTGAAATTGCGACACTTTTCTCAAATCAACAACATCAAAACGTATGGCTTTTCAGCATGCATTTTACACAACCACTCTTTACGATAATTAAAGACACAAGACTTTTTGACATCATAGACAGATCCTTCTTCAACAAGAATGAAAAACGGAAATACTCGTTTCTAGTGATCAGTCATTTAAAAGAATTACTTCGTTACACACCACTCTGATTCCACGAACAAGTAATCTGAAGTTGAAATAAAAAATATTCTGGAGTTCCTCATTGACAATATCTTCGTGGTGTTTGGTGATCAGGTCTTCCAACAGTTTTTTTCAATCCCCATGACCACGAATTGTGCTCCATTGTTAGCTGACCTGTTTTATCATCTTATGAAGCAGAATTTATTTAAAAGCTTCTACATGAGAAGAAACAATCTCTTGTTGTGGCCTACGATATATCGACGACGTTTTATCTATCAACACAAATCATTTTTATTCATATGTCGATTTGATATTTCCCCGTGAACTCGAGATAAAAGACACCATAGAGTCCTCCACCTCTTTTTCGTACTGAGGTATTTTATTGAAAGTAGACATTAACGACAAACCACCAATCCAATTTTATGACAAAGGGGATGATTTCAACTTCTCCATCGTCAACTTCCCATATTTATATAGCAATATTCCATTATCACCTGTATATGGTGTTTATATCTCTCAACTGATTTGATAGGTAAGAGCTTGTTCTGAGTGTGATCGCTTTTAAATCGAGGCAGGCTACTGTCAAACAAGTTAATGTAACAGGAGTTTCAATAGTCTCGTTTAAAGTCACCGTGTCCAACCGTTACTTTGGGGGAGTCGCAAAAAAGTACGAGGGAGTCGCTTTTAACGCCAGAGGGAGTCGATTTTCTTCGCTTCGAAATTCGCCGAAAGGTAGGTCATGGCTTTTTGTTGCATTTATAACTAGTATTTGCACAAATGCTATATTGCATGGAACAATACGATAAATAAGCTACATTTACATCGGAAGTTTGCAAGACTTAACCAGCTGGTATGCTCAAACACTTCGGATCAGTTTGCAGAATTCATAACTTTTGCTACATTGATGACAAAAATACGCATTAATGAATATTTAAGCAGTATGACTAGATAGTAGGTGATCTAAATGTATTATTATTTGACAATCTTTATTGCTTGACAATCAGAATTTGGAAAATACTCGTTTAAAGAATGCAAGGCGACGATTTCTTATTTCAATGCTAAGGTAACGGAGGGGGGAGTCGAACTTTGTTAATGATTAAGAAAGGGGGAGTCGCAAAATACTTCGGATTCAAAGAAAAAATATGGTGCACAAATATACTTTTACCTGTTTATTTGATTTAAAGATACTTTTTACTTTGTGTTTGCATGGATTATTTGATGATATAGATGGAAGAGCATGTTATGATTAGCGAGATGGTGGAAATAATATCACAACAGGCTTTTGAAAGCGCAATTTGTAAAAAGACTTATAAACTGAAAGGTAGTCTGCAGAGGCACCTACAGTCCCATAACGATGGAAATCAATTCCAGTGTCATTGTGGGAAATAATTTTCACAGAACTATTTACTGAAAACACATTAAAAAAACCATGATGAAGTAAATAAAAAGAAACTTATCTGTGAAGTGTGTGGAGCTTCATATACAAGTTCAGGTGCCTTGAGTGACCACAAGAAATTCAAGCATAAAAATGAGGGATATTCGTGTACCCAATGTGGGAAGAGTTTCAAAGACACATACCAATTAAGGAGGCATTTAGCAACTCATTCACAGGAGAGACAAGCTTGTACCAAATGCGGAGGTCACTTCCTAGATCTTGATGGTCACAAGAAACGCCGTGGCAGAAAATTGAGGGGCCATCTGTTTCTTGTGAGATTTGTGGAAAATAATTTCCTTGAAAGGAAATATTTAAAAGACCATATTAAATACAAGCATTCGGCTACTGCAACCATTTCTTGCCCAAAGTGTGGAACGTCCTTCCGCCATAGAAAGTCTTCATAAACCCATCAAAAGGTTTGTAGATCAAAGTAATCACTCGATAAATAATGGGTTGCAACCTTCTCTCTCCTTTGAATGAGTTACTAACGGGTAAAATACTTAAATTTTGGACGAATATAAGACGTATTTGATTAATTTGAAGTGACCTCCGCATTTGGTACAAGCTTGTCTCTCCTGTGAATGAGTTGCTAAATGCCTCCTTAATTGGTAATGTGTCTTTGAAACTCTTCTCACATTGGGTACACAAGTATCCCTCATTTTTATGTTTGAATTTCTTGTGGTCATTCAAGGCCCCTGAACTTGTATATGAAGCTCCACACACTTCACAAATAAGTTTCTTTTTATTTGCTTCATCATGGGTTTTTGATGTGTTTTCAGTAAATAGTTCTGTGAAAATTATTTTCCACAATGACACTGGAATTGATTCTACCTTTCAGTTTACAAGTCTTCTCACAAATTTTGCATTCAAAAGCCGGTCGTGGTATCATTTCCACCATCTCGCTAATCATAACATGCTCTTCCATCTATATCATCAAATAATCCATGCAAACACAAAGTAAAAAGTATCTTTAAATCAAATAAACAGGTAAAAGTATATTTGTGCACCATATTTTTTCTTTGAATCCAAAGTATTTTGCGACTACCCCTTTCTTAATCATTAACAAAGTTCGACTCCCCCCTCCGTTACCTTAGCATTGAAATAAGAAATCGTCGCCTTGCATTCTTTAAACGAGTATTTTCCAAATTCTGATTGTCAAGCAATAAAGATTGTCAAATAATAATACATTTAGATCACCTACTATCTAGTCATACTGCTTAAATATTCATTAATGCGTATTTTTGTCATCAATGTAGCAAAAGTTATGAATTCTGCAAACAGATCCGAAGTGTTTGAGCATACCAGATGGTTAAGTCTTGCAAACTTCCGATGTAAATGTAGCTTATTTATCGTATTGTTCCGTGCAATATAGCATTTGTGCAAATACTAGTTATAAATGCAACAAAAAGCCATGACCTACCTTTCGGCGAATTTCGAAGCGAAGAAAATCGACTCCCTCTGGCGTTAAAAGCGACTCCCTCGTACTTTTTTGCGACTCCTCCAAAGTAACGGTTGGACACGGTGAAAGTCAGCATTTCGTAAATTCTATGGTCGATTTAATGATCTAGCTTGCCAATACAACCCATCATTGGGTCAAATGCTGTCTGACGTGTTTCAAACCGAATTTAGGCCGTTCTTGGCACATATATTTTGAGTACTGTTTACTCCGTTTCAAGACATAGGCACCTGATCCCACCTCTGGTATGTCCAGGGGCTCGTGTTTGTTCAACTCTTCAATTTTTATTCCTTATATGAGTTATGAGACTAATGACTATTCCTTATCTTCACCTTTCATATACTAGTATTCCATAAAATGAAATTAATAAATGCTTAAAAGTGCTATAAAAATGAAATTAATATATGTTTAGAAATGGATGAAAGGCGAAGATAACGAACAGTGACCCACTGTATACTAAAACGAAACAAGGATAGCGACTACCTACATGTATCACCCTTTTTATAAGTAGATCACTATGAAACCGACAAGTTCTCCGTTTATCCTTCAAAACGTGAGACGTGTTCAATAAAAAAAAATAGATCGAATGAAATCAGCCATAACCACCTTCTACCGAAAATAGCCAAATCTCTATTGTTTCAACAACGTTAACTTTACTGAACTGCTCATATGACGGAGGTTGATTTATATCGGCTGTTTCAATTGATCGATTTAACCATGTATATAACAAGTTGATGGTGTGCAGGGATTTCAAGTCTCGTTTAAAGTCAGCATTTTTGCAAATTTCGTGGTTGTTACAACGATCTAGTTTGAAAATACAACCTATCATTTGGGTCCATTGATGTCTGACGTGTTTCAAACCGATTTTAGGCTGTGTGAAGTTTTTCAAACCGATTGTTAAGCTGGTCGTGACACTCTGATTTGACTACGGATAACTCCGTTTACCTGATAAAGATATAGGGCTCACAGCAGGGGATGCTTGCTCCTCCCGGGAACCTGATTCCACCTCTCCACTGGTATATCTAGGGGTCCGTGTTCGTCCAACTCCTTATTTTGTATTGTTTATATGAGTTATGAGATTGATCCCTGTTTAGGGAGAGGGTTTACATAGACTTATTCTGCTGCCCAATCTCATTCAGAATTTGATACAATGTTGTTTAAATTAAGTACCAATTGTTTGGCCGTTATTTAAGAAATAATTTTGGCTACTGATTACTGTTTGCCTGATCAAGATATACACATAGTGCTCAAGGCGAACGTGACCGGTCAACAGGGGATGCTTACTCCTCCAGAGCATCTGATCCCACCCCTGGTGTGACCAGGGGTCCGTGTTTGCTCTACTCTTAATTTTGTATTCTTTGTAGGATTGGATGTATGTTGTTGAACGTCTCTCTCGAAAATATTTCGATTATATATAGACGTCACCATTGCCATTGAAGGGCTGCAAAATTTAGGCTCGGCGCTTACGGCCTTTGAGAAGGGATGGATCTTTATCGTGCCACACCTGTTGTGACGCGGGGCCTCAGTTTTTGCAGTATCATGCAAGGTGAATATAACGAACAGTGATCAATCTCATAACTCCTACAAGCAATACAAAATAGATAGCTGGGCAAACACGGACCCCTGGACACACCAGAGGTGGGATCAGGTGCCAAGGAGGAGTAAGCATCCCCTGTTGACCGGTCACACCCGCCGTGAGCCCTATATCCTGATCAGGTAAACGGAGTTATCCGCAGTCAAAATCAGTGTGCCAAGAACGGCTTAACAATCGGTATGAAACACGTCAGACAGCATTTGACCCAATGCGAGATTGTACTGACGAACTAGATCGTTATAACGACCATAGAATTTGCGAAATGCTGACTTCAATCGAGACTGTTGAAATCCCTGTACCATCAACTTGTTTGTCAGTAGCTTACCTCGATTTAAAAACTGACTATACCCAGAACAAGCTCTTGCATATCGAATCAGTTGAGATATATAAACACCATATGCAGGTGATAATGGAATATTGCTACATAAATGTGGGAAGTTGACGATGGAGAAGCTGAAATCATCCCGTTTGTCATACAGTTGAGTTGTTAGTTTGCCGTTAATGTCTGAAAGGACGCCCCCATTCAATCGCCTCTTACAACAAGCAAGGGGTGTTGAGGACCTATACTAACCCGGATCTCCACGTCTTGTAAGAGTTATGAGATTGGTCACTATCCATTTACATCTTAGATTAGAACAAAGATACGGTATCAAATCTAAGAAAGAAGTATAGCGCACTTGGTATGCAATTTCGCCTATATAAATACTTTTTCTTGAATATAATTTTTACAAATATTCTGGTATACAGTGTTAGTTTATACTTGTGTTTACCCAAATTACTCAATAAAGATATTTATACGTTGATAGTATTTTTGTTTGATAAGCACAAACATCACCTTGACTATATAGAGTATATAGTAGGTGACCTAAGAAATTGCAAAATGTTTGAAAAGGCCACCCTAAACCAGAAATAAAGCACTGCATTTGTTTCACTTGAGTATGACTGTACATGTGTAAGTCCATTTGGGGAAATTTGGTTTAAGGTGGCCCTCTTGTTGAAAATGGCTAAAATATGAAAAATCGTTCTCAAAATTTACCTTGACATTTAGCAGCCTGTCAAACGTGAAACCTATAAACTTGCATGTCTGGGTGGCATAGTGGTTTAGGTGCTCGGTAATCTTGCACATGAAGCATTACTTGTTTGTTTTCCTGGGGAGGGGGGCATAAATGTGATACACATATTTTAACAAATATTAGTCATTTTCATCATAACTTCCAATATTTGCAAGTTACGACTTAAAGAAAAGGAATCTATTCTGAGATCACTGTAGTTCCGTTTGTTTACACTAACCTGTTCCTGTGTGCACAGGATTTGCAAACCGTAATGTGGCATGGTGAAAAACTAAACAAATACTACAAGAAAAGGGGCACAAATGCACAGCATGGAATAAATAAAAATAGGTCAAGGAAGGAAAATAGTTTTCATACAGTTATAAAAACTCATGTAGCAACTGTCATATGATATTTAGGCAAAGCCAAACTCTCAAATTATCAACCAAAGGCAAATGAACTGATGAAAATTATTAAAGGTGCTGCAGCCATGTCAGAAAAAGACATTGAGCTAAGTAATGCCATATCTATAAGAGTTGTTGTGTGATATGAATACACCTATGAAAATATTGTACTGTTCATCATTCCACATAGGAACATGGTTTATTGAATAAAGAACGACTCATATAAATGTCAGTAATGCCAAACTGCAGCAGTTATTTATCTTGGTTAACGGAACATTAAAAACGTTGGTCTTATATTTAAAAATAACACTCCAGTCTACTATTGGAAACCGGTGTTCTGAGTCGGCCGTTTCGTCAGCAAAAGCGCTATACATGTACCTCTTTTCCTTTAGGTCCTATTGCGAGATCTTTCCTCGATAAAAATATTGTTGGACGTGGTTTGGGGTGTGGTTTGCCCCTGGTAATCCACGTCACTGATGTTTTAAATACATACCCATTTCCTGACATTAGTCACCACAAAGATGAAATTACCCATCAAAGATTTGGGAAAACGTCGTAACACAAATTCTTAGGGCAAACGTAAAGTCTAGTGATCGATTTTAAATCAAAACTCTGCTTATATTCTCTCTCACTATGTTCTTTCGAATATGAAACAATTACATGTACCGTATATTCTAAGAAAAATAGAAAAAACTCAGTTCTCGTTGTGTTCGTTATAGCCTCTAATTTTAATTACATATCATAAATGAGTTACAATGTATCATATATATTGTATCATGATATGATAATCGTAGTATTCGTAGCTATACCGTATAACGGGTATTTTCTGCAAGTGCTAATTTTCGCGATCCGATACTTAAAAGATAGCAAATTATATTCTGCGTTTCCAATTTCTGTGGTTCCATTATGTTTGTATCGTGTCGTGATTAGCAATTCTTGCATATATTGACAGTATTCAATGCATTAAAACAGAAGTTAACGTCACTCGAGAATTTTTCTATGCTCGGCGCTTACGGCCTTTGAGCAGGGATGGATATTTTTAGTGCCACACTTGCTGTGACACGGTGTCTAGGTTTTTGCGGTCTCATACGAAAAGGACAGTTGATGATTTGAACATATTTTATTGTATACGTGCATCATACTTAAAAACAACAGTTTCAAATTTGTGGTCAGTGATTGTAAGTTGGAACTCTGCCAAAGGTTTTCTTTCTGATTTAAATTATGGTTAAGATCAAAGGAAAAAGTACCCCGCACCACGACATCTCTCTCTCTCTCTCTCTCTCTCTCTCTCTCTCTCTCTCTCTATATATATATATATATATATATATATATATATATATATATTGTTGATATTAAGCCCTTGTTGACCACAATCTCTCGATCAATAACTGAACAATGATCAAACACCCCTTTTCTCCATACGGAGTTTTGTTTTTACATCTTATTTCAACAAATGTTTCACGTCAAAAAATGCAAAAATATTTATCATAATTGGATCGAATTATTGATTTACAGGTATGATTACTCTTTCAAAGTTCTTCTTTTCTGAATGGCTAATTGTTATAATGATTTTTAAAACAAATGACCAACATTGGACCAGTAGCATTATTATTGATATCGATGGCACAACAGTATTCGACATTTAAAACTTTTCACTCACCCAAAATGCCACAGGCTTGTTCATGGTTTCAAAAATAAGAATCATCATGATAAACTTTTGATAATGTCCCATAGTGTTTCCCGGTTTGTCATTTTTCAAACAGGAGAGACCTCCTTTCTACTTACATCTCAGCATCATATCCCCTTAAGAAATGTCTTGGTTTTGATTAAATGATAATTTGAAATAAGTTAGGTCAAAAGGACAGCATAACAAAATGCAAAATAACCATCTAGAATAGTGATCAATTTCATGATACTTACAAAGAATACAATTAAAAATTTGAACTCGTAGTAACTTCTGGGGGGTTTTGTGGTTTTTTTTTTTTTTGGTTTTTTTTTGGTTGTTTTGGGGTTTTTGTTTATGAATGGAATGGAATTTCTGTTATTTCGTTACTCATCTTTGAAGAGGAAGGCTCTGTCATTTTATTTTGATGAACAGTATGTGAATGAGGTTTTTCTCTTTTCCTTTATAAAAATGGTGGTAATTCTTATTTTGACGTCATATATATTAAAGTTTTCCCAGATTTTGAAATTTTCATGACAAATTGCACATTTTTGTAAATTGTTCGTTTTCCTCTCAGAATTCTTGAACAGGACTAGCAGTGTTACTATATTCTAGTGAGTTTCTTACGGAGATACGCCAATGGTACACGTGTTAATTTTGTTTACAAAGTTTACTTTTAATCTTGAAAAAGGAGAAACAAAATGTTTTCGTCAAAAGAGGACATTAAACGATAATAAGATGTCGACAGGCCTTATCGGTCACCTGAGTTTTAGTTAAAAGCATCATTAGTCCCAAGGACTTTGAAATCTATAATGAATTTCCTGTTCATCCCCCCATCGAAATTGTGCATACTGATGAAAGACTTTACATCACTATATGACTGTTTTGGACCCGTCCTAGAGTCAAAACCATGTGTTAGCGAAATTCACACTTTTGTACATCCATTTATGTTTTTCTTAAAAAAAAAAAAAGCATAGAAGTATTTTAAATGAAGAAGACAATATTCAATATGATAATAGTTTGGCCCCACCCTGGAACGAAAGGGCGGCAAATGGCGTTCTGCTCCTAATTATCCACTTAGTTTCAATTTAGCGTCAATAGCATTAAAGATGAACTATTTAAATATTTAACACATTGACCCCGCTCATGTCATGGCCGCTCGATTGCTCGTTCGTCAAACGCTCGGCAGTAAGAAGTGAGAATCACGGGTCTTTCGGATATGACCTTAAAAACGGAGGTCTCGGGTTGCAGCAGCCTTTGGCACGTAAAGAACTCTCACTGATACGGCCCTGTGCGCTAAGCACAGACTAAATCTATTGTACTTAACATACATCTGGTGACGTCTCAATGAATTCTTGACGGGGCGTAAAACAAAGATTCAATGTAGTATCATTAGCAATAAAGAAGATTTACAAATAAACACTACATACCAAGTTTGGCCCTGTCCTGGAGTCAGAACCTCTGCCTCGGGGGTCATGAAATTTACAATGTTCGCAGAGGCCTTCCCACTCTGCATGACAATCCATGCAGTTTTTCTAGAGATGTGCGGTTGTAGAGAAGGTTGTTTGAAAATTTCTTAATTTTTGACATGTTTTACTCATCTCTCACGGCCCCTTGGGTGCAAAAGTCCTGGAACTGAAAATGTACACTCCCTTGTCCTAAAGATGCTTCATACCAAATGTGAAAAGAATTGGAATGTCGGTTATCGAGAAGAAGTTTTAAAATATTCAATTAATAGCACACACATTTAATTAATATGACCATTTCCCCCAACCCCAATACAAAACCCCCTACACATGGGATCATGAAATTTATAATTTTGGTAAATGGCTACCTGCTCCTTCTATTCAGTTTTAATGCAAGATCACATTCATTAGAGGAGATGTTATTCAAATGTTTTACACATAAACACTATATACAAAGTTTGACCCCACCCTGGAGTCAGGAGGAACATGAAATTTACAATTTCGGTAGAGGCCTTCCTGACTTTCATGACTATACATTTAGTTTTTCTTATAGATCTGCTGTTATAGAGACGGTTTTTAATTGCAATATTGGCAGTTTTTGCCCTGCTCCTAAGACCTCAGGGGTGCAGGGGTTACAATTTATATTCCTCTTGTCCCAAAGATGTTTTATGCAAAATTTGAAAATGATTGGAAGGGTGGTTATCAATAAGTTAATAATTGCTCATGCACGACGCACGACGGAAGCAGGCCGATATAAATATGTCACATGAGTGACTCAAGTGACGCAAATAAACGTTTTATTTTGACATTATATTGCGTAAAATGGTGCAAACCTGAAGGTAAATTAAACGTATTTCATGCCTACATGTATGTCACGTTAGATTAGATGATCGCATATAATTTTGTAATTTCGATCTCATTGAATTCACTTGAATCATCGCATTGTGTTGGTCTATAAGACCAAGCCTATACACAATACTTTGCTACCCATTAAGGTCTTGGGTTCGATTCCCATTCGTACAATATATACCTTGGTCACATTTAACAAAAGACAAAACAGGTAGAAACTCCTCCTTTGCTAAATGATCGAAATGCTATGTTCCATGTCAAGAAAAGAGTTAGAACAATAAAGAATCGTCAGTGCCACACCCCTCAGCGTCATGCCTTGAATTTGCGATGTTTCATCTAAATCCGGTGACGTCACAATGAGTGCAACATATCTTGAAGAAACGTAAAACAAATAAACAAGCAAAAGAAAACAAACAAACAAAACACTGCTACACAGTAGTGCATTCAGATACTACAAGCATTTTCATTGCCTAATCAATGATAATTCAATCTACGATTCCAACGAGACTCGACAAACCTGCAGTTGCTGTATTCATTAGACACAGGTAAAGCAGTATTCCAACACAGGATGCCATTCTTAGCCCTCCACGAAAATAACACCTGTAGCTTATCATCGCAGTCCGATATCCGTACTGACTAAATTCGTACAGAACCATTTAAATAGCCATCAGTTGAATATTTATTGATGTCCTGCATGTCTGACACGGTTGAGTTATTCAATAATCATAATGTGTTGTTGATATTTTGAATTATTCAATAATCAGAATTTGTTGTTGGCATGTTGTTTTGAGTTATTTAATAATCAGAATTTGTTGTTGGTATGTTGTTTTGAGTTATTTAATAATCAGAATTTGTTGTTGGTATGTTGTTTTGGGTTATTCAATAATCAGAATTTGTTGTTGGTATGTTGTTTTGAGTTATTCAATAATCAGAACTTATTGTTGGTATGTTGTTTTGAGTTATTCAATAATCAGAATTTTTTGTTCGTAATTTTTCAATCTAATATAGACATTATTAGCACTAGGTTAGTAATTTTTCAATCTAATATAGACATTATTAGCACTAGGTTAAGTGCCTCGCATTAACCGATGTATGTTGACTGTTTTCCGCCAAACTCAACAATTTTTCAGTTATCTGATGGTGCCCAGTTTTTATTGGTGGAAGAGAGAACCCAGATACAATGTAACTGGGAAGAGACCACCGACCTTCCGAAAGTAAACTTTCTCACTTACAGGAGCGAGCGGGATTCGAACCCGTGCCGACCTGAGGTAAGAGTCCGTGTAATTTTGAGCGCGATGCTCTATCCACTCGGCCACGGAGGCCTCCGATGTATGACATTGAAAGTAATAGCAATGAGGGTTTTTGATAGCGTACTAACGCCTACAGTGAATTAAAATAAGAGCATATTATATTAGTATGATTTACTTGACTTATGCCTCTTGATTCCTTGGGATTGAACATAGGTCTGCAACAACGCCCCTATAACGGACGTGGATTTTGGGACATCGGTGAAGCTAAGAAGTTTGGGTTTTGATGAAGCTGCACATTTGTGTACATCGTTCAATAACTGTAAAACGTGTGGCAAATATAATGTAGCATT
Source organism: Ostrea edulis (assembly GCF_947568905.1). Taxonomy (NCBI): domain Eukaryota; kingdom Metazoa; phylum Mollusca; class Bivalvia; order Ostreida; family Ostreidae; genus Ostrea; species Ostrea edulis. Next base: position 4,504,298 of record NC_079168.1, read on the forward strand.
TTTATTTGTCTTTGTCTAAACCTTTCTTCAGCATTTTACCAGGTATATGTGTATGTCATGTGCAGTACCTTGCACAGGGACGTAGCTGCCTATACGCCATCAAGCCATGGCGTGCACATCGTTTGGTAAAAAAAAAAAAAGGAAAGTTATACGAAGCATCCATAAATCAAGCAGTTTGTGAATAAATTCACTAAACACTTTAAAAATCATCGAACGATTAAGTTAGTTTAATTTTTAAATTGGCATTTCCGAATCTAGATTTTTTCCACAAGAAACACTAACATGCAAGAGCTTGCGGGTTCCTCGCCCCTGAACCCCTACCAGGGCTTTGATCTGGGACCACTGGACGCTTTAAGGCGCCTTCCCGATCCCTATCTTTTTTGGCGTGGACATCATTTCGTTCTAGCTACACCCCTGCTTCTGTCTTCCATAACCATCGTCCCCTGATTAATAAACACATCCGGAAGCATAAGTGCAGGAATGCCGACAAGCGGTTTGCAGTGGCGGATTTAAGGAGGAGGGGGGGGGGCGCAACCGGCCCCCACCAGAGCTTCGCACTGGACCCACTGGGGGCCTCCAGACCCCCTGCCTCAAAAAGTGGCGCCCCCCGTAACCGCGATTCCTGGATCCACCCCTGGTTTGTTTCGGACTTAACACACAACACCAGCATTGCTGTGCAATTTGACCATCGTCATCATATAATGTAGTAGGAATATTGTTATTGTGAACCTTTAATTGCCTGTGCCGCTAACTAAGTGAGAAAGGATTATCCACAAAAGGATTTCGTCGGAGTTGCAATAACAATGTATTTTGCATTAAACAAATCTAAGTCCAAGGGCTGTAACTTTTTCAAAAATAATGGGACAGCATTCCCATTGTACTATGCACATCTACACATTGGGATCTGCCTGTGTACTAAGTTTCATTGAAATCCCTCAAGGAGTTGCGAAGACAAGGAAAAATCAAATGCACTAAGTCTGGAATAAGTTTTCATGTAATTTTGTACTTTCCTGCCCAGTGGTTCTTGAGAAGAAGATTTTTAAAGATTTTCCCTATACACATGTAGTACGTCTCGAACTCGGAACCACATAAAGTTAGAACTTAGTTGGACCATCACTTTAACCAATGCACCACGAAGGCATTGATACTAAAAAATAAGTTATGACAGGTTTCTAGATCTTAGAGTAAATACGAGGTTTAAGATTAGTCTTATATATCTTAAATCATTTTCAACATGAAGGCCACCTTTCACAAAAATTTATGCAATGTGATTAAGAACAGTGACATCCAAATAAAACAATTTAAATGTTTTAATTCTAATTGAAAGTGGCCTTTCAACAAACTGTTATGGTGTGGACGAAATATCTAATATATACTCTATACAAACTCCGTGAATTTCGTGCCTAATAGGAAATAAAAGATATATTGTCGTTCAAATATAATTATTTGTGTAATCTGGGTTCACACATGTAAAGCGCTTTTGAGAACTAATGTTGATAGGACACTATATCAATCTTTTAATTACAATTGTAATCATGAATAGTTCATTAAAGGTACACATATGGATTGAATGAAGAAATTCACAGAAAAATATAGCATCCCTAGAGGAATAATTCCCTTCAGTACATCAATGTTCGTTATCTTCACCCTTTAGGTGTACACATACCCATCTTACAACTTCAGTCTGCAATAAGCAGTTTCTAATCTCGCGTTATCATTGTTTAGGATCACCGTCTGCATATCGTTCATAGGGTAATGAAGGAAAATCACCGTCTAATGATTTTATATGCTGTGGATTTCCATGTGTCCCCCTTCCATTATTGCTCGTTCTCGGGTCTTGGTTTTCTGTTTCATAATGCTTCATTCGTGGCCTGCTCAAGGTATCCGTGATCCCATTGGCTACGTTGTGGTTACTTATCGTCTGCTCCTTTGGTGATGTGGGCGATTGTTGCGGATTTGAATGTGTCGATCCCTTGTTATATTCCGCAGTGGGTTTTCGAACATACTTAAGAGCCGATCTAGGTGGTAGCATATCATACTTTCGCTTTACATTTCCAGGCCTGTTGTGGGTTAGTTTGTTATTAGAATTATTCTTTGCATTGAACCATTTATATTTCGCTTTATTCATTCGATAATTTCCGTGAAAGGAAGTATTTGCTCCATATCTGAAATATGGTTTCTTTCCCCGACCATAAAACGGCTTTCTTTGATGTAGTTTGCCAATGTCAGCGGTTGGACGTCCATCTGTAAACATCGAAGATTTGGGTTTAAAAAAGGGTATAGCACCGTCCATCTGGGTGAGACTTTTATTACTATGTATCAATTGGCTTTCGTCTTCGTTTTCCTGAACATCGGGTAGACCATGGACCCACAAAGAAGTATCGGTTTTAGGATCTGGTATGGGTGTTGTTGTGCTGATTTCAGAGGAGTCTCCGATACTGCCACTGGGGTAGGAAAGCAGAGCATCATAACACGTACATACTAGATTACGTTGGCTGTGAATTTTCTTTGCAATGTGGGGATAATGATCTTGAAGAGCTTCCTTGAATGTTGAAACATAATGCTCCCCATTTACGGAATTGGAAATTGTCTTGAAAATGTGTTGCCAAAAATTATCTGTATTTGGTCTGTCTCCCTTGAGCACATCTTCAATGATATTTAGTCCAATAAACTGATATTCACAGAGATAGTCTACAATCCGCTTGATTTCCACGTTTTTAATAATGAAACACTGGACACATTCAGAGTGTGTCTCGTTTTCATTCAGCTTCTTCTCATATGATGTCTGTAGATATTTTGCAACATCTGGTTGGAAGTCATCTTTAGAAATTATAGTCAGAAACAATTGAAATTTGCTTTTGCTATTTCGTCCCAAAATGGAAGCCAGTTTTCTTGTTTTGTCCAGCTTGCTTAAATCCTTTATTTCATAGTATTCAGATTCAGTCAAGCATTCATTCGCCAACATTGCATCAAGAATCAATCCATTTGAAAGATCTATGTCTGCTACTAGCCTTCTTAAATTTTCTCGTAATACTTCTGCATGAATACACTCGTCCACAGATGATCCTGATAAATAAAATGAATCACTCTGAAGTTGTCTCTCCCTATTTTTGAAAAACATTTTTTCACTTAGTGCATTAGGTAAACTTTAAAAACATAGCTGGAAAAACACTCGTTACTGTCAATATGATAAATCATGTTAATTTAAAAAACTGTAGTCTTTTTTCAATTATAATTGTCAAATATGTGGAAAGATCATAGGAAACTATATACCGGTATGGTATACCTGGGAATTATTGCCATTTGGATCTAACCCCGAGCGGGAGAATGCAAATCTGGGAAAATCTATTAAACATAGATGTCAACGGCAAACCAAAAACACAACTTTATCACAAAAGGAATGATTTTAGCACCTATGTTCCTATATTTGTGTAGCAATATTCCATTATCACCTACATCGCCTGTTTTAACAGTCTCATTAAAAGTCAGAATTTCACATATTCTATGGTTACAATTATTTAAATGCAAGTACCAGCTAATACCGGGTCGAATGATGTCTGAAGTGTTTCATATGTTTTTGACTACGAATTACTCTGTTTGCTAGATCAATATATACACGTAGAACTCATGGCAGGTGTGACCGGTCAACAGGGAATGATTACTCCTCCTAGGTACGTGATTCAACCTCTAATATGTTCAGAGGTCTCCGTTTTCCCCTTTCTTCATTTTGTATTCTATATAGGATTTGTAAAATTGACCACTTTTCGTTATCTTCACTTGTTCAATTTTATCACTAAAACAGGCTGGGTTGTGGACATAATTAAAATGGATTTTGTCCTTGCGTCTGTGGACGAAAATAACATGTGGCAATATTGTTCAGGTAAACATTTACTTTTCTACGTTTCAATGTTTTTTTTACCGGGTAAAGTTGGCTTTGGGAGGTGCCGTTTTGGGAGAGACGGTGGTTTTTTATGTAACAGATCTTCAAGCTTTCCAATCCTTCTGTTCGTATGTTGTTGGTTTCTTTGTACAATTTTTATCTGTGTCTTCAAATTATTCTGCTGTCGATCTAATTTTCTGACACTGACATCTATAGTCTGTAAATGAAATGGCACGAGTTATATATCAAATGTAAACATATGGTATTTACATGTAATTGAAATTTTATTAATCATTGGCACACCATTTTATTGTAATTACTTTGGTTAGATGCACAGACTTTCTGCACTTTTAATCTTGCAAATTTGACATAAATATTGATTTTTTAAACCTTATGTACATAGGGAAGGGATGATACAGTCATATTTTTTCGTATATCATATGAATTGATAATATACAATGTATAGGGGCTGTAAGTCTCGTTTCTCGTCACTTCCGGTGAAGCGTTTCCGGTGACAAACAAATCCGATTCAGTATTACAAGTATAGAATATGGGCCAAATACACGTCCGAAAAACCAAAGCTTATTAGTAAATCAGAGAACGCTGTGTACCACAACCATTTGTTATGTCCCTGTTTAACAAGTTGGCATGCATTGTCAATGCAGTGGTTCAAGTGTCGATGGAGAACAAGTTGTATAAAGTAACCAGGTAACTGCAAGTATACCTTCATCTTCATGAATGATTATTCGATAATTACGCAATTCATTTATACTTTTAATTAAACTTACTTCTCTTTACTAGGCCTATTATTGTTAATGATTGACATACAAATGTGCAATGTAACTGAGGTAGATAATTTTGTGATGTTGCTAAAATTGGGGGGGGGGGGGGGGGTATGGTTATATTATGGCCTATCACTTCACTGGGTTTGAGGGGGGGGAGGGGTCATTATCATTTAAGCAATTTGGAGAAATTGGGGTATTATTAAGAGAACTTTATTATCTATGGCTTGATTAAGTTTGTAAATATTTTGCAAGAAATTACAGGGGGGGGGGGGGGGGGGGGGCAGTTCTTGTCTAAAGATATCTGGAGGCAAACGCCGGAGAGAGTAATTTCATAATTTCAGTGGCTGGTTCCAATAATGTGGTAGAAAATTTGTAGAATGTGTATCTTCAGTATAATTAATGCCTGTTTACAGCCAGAAAGAAAAAAAAGTTACATTGTAAGCATCAGAAAATTCTTGAATTAATTTCTGAGGTCACAAATATTTTCTTTGTAATATTATTTCTCATGTACGCTTCACTGTACATTATATATAAACCTTTTATTACATTTAGAATAGAGGAAGAGTATTTACTCCCTCAAGTCCAGACATCCTTGCTATCATCAGATATAGGGCCAGCTTTTGTGCAATATGAATTATTCTGTCTCGATTGTTTGGACTATAGCCGACTGCATGCAAAATTATCCGGATCATCAAGGACTCTTAGTGGACAAAGAACATTGCAAAGTGATAGAATTTTATTACTGCAACTTAATTATTCGGACAACAGCTGACTGCAGAATTATCCCGGATCATAAAGGACTCTGAATGGACACAACATTAAGTCATTAACAGAATTATTCTTTTAATATTTCCATTCCTGAATGAATTCAAAATCAACATGTATTGATAAAACATACTTAGTAAAACAATAACAATCAATAGTGCATTTTTTATTTATACTAAACTATTTGACACACGAGTTTTATTTTAATCATACAGGATTTGCAAATAATAATAATAAATGAAGAAAAAAATATTAAAATACCCCCCCCCCCCAAAAAAAAAAAATCCGAGTGCTTAATTCCTGAAGATGTGAACATGTAGAGCATTGTACTTAACAGTCACTCCAGAAAATGTTTTAAAAATATTACGGTTGAATAAACAGTTATTAGAATTTAATATACTGTTTAATGCATCCCATGCACATATTTATCTTGGTTAATATTGGCTCGCAGACTGCTGGCATGTGGATTTTATCCTTTCGTTAGCCCTCTAGACGTAAATACTCCCCTGGCTAATATGTAACACAGTTCAACTTTTTTAAAAGCCAACTGTCCTCTCAAGGATAAAAAGCTGGAATGTTCAAGGACACACATTGTTTTAATTGATCACAGATGGTTTCCAGCTTTGGGTTTTGCTGGAACTTTTCTGTGGAGTACATGTTGATCCCAATACTCAAAGTTGAAAAATGAGTGATTGCACCATTCGGTGTTACACAAGTCACTGCTTTGACGGTATGTCAGCACTTACAGGAACTGTATGTCATGGCCTGGGTATCAAGGTGTCCGGGAATATTTCAAGAGAGTAGTCTCAATGGGATCGATCCATCTAACCTAAATAAAAAATTGGAAGAAAAATCATTTTCATGCAATACATTTCTCTTCATCTGAAGGAAGATATTGTAAGTCTTAAGTAAAAGCCATATTCTTGAATTTAGTAAAACTAAGAATTTTCTATACACAAACTGTATTTATACAACCTGAAACTGGTTTAGGGAGAGAGGATAGAAAAATTCAATGCAGGTGGAGAAGGTTTGTTTAATAATAATATTCCCAGTAAACCATCAATACTGTTGTATCATGTTATCAAATTATACCCCCTCCCATCCACCAAGTGCCAATCGAATCTCAATAAATCCACTTTCTAAAACATTTATTGTTTTATAATATCAAATACTATCACTTGTTTTTGAAAATTGTGTAAATATTACATTTATCAAGGTTAAAGGCCAGGAGTAACCTAGAAAAATTTACACCCCTACAGCAATTAAGCATATATGGCAAGAGGGCAGGGCTTAGCAGTGTTATCAGAATAAGCAGCAATCTGATGCTTGACTCTAAACGTGCTCTGTAGCAGACGATATTTTGAAAAGGGAGACTGGCATGATTTATCAAAATAAACTAAAGTTTTCCCGCATTTTTCTACCACTCTGCTCGATCTGTGAGGCACTGAAAGGCTATGTTTTTACTTTAACAAAACTTCACCCTAGGAACTACAAAATGAATTCATCATTGTTTTATCCATGTCTTTTAAAACATGTAGTTTTTTTTTTTTATAATATACACAAATATTGGTATATATGATATACTAATACTTATGATTTTCCTCTTGGTACCTTTCAATTATGAGAAGAATTTGGGGGGAAATTGTAGCTGTGCAATGGAGAACATGTGCATTGAAGGGTTATTAAGAAACATTTTGTCCATTATGATATTTGGAGACCTACTGACATTGTAATGTTCACATGTAAGAGTCCAGATTGAGAGTAATTTTAGAGTGATGGTTGATCAATTGGACATTTGTCATCATTGGTGAGAGACAATTAATGGGAGTTACACAACTGGCCTAGGAGATTGTTGCTTAATCAGACAAACATCATGCTTAACATTATTCGAGAAAAGGTACCAGCAATCCTGCAAAACTCTGAAACAGTGATCAGACTGAACAGTCCTAATGAGTTATTTTCATAAAGTTAACCAATTTTTTTAATGGAATGTGATTATATATAATTAAAAAATAAAATTTGGATTTACCAATGATATATGAGTAAGTACTTTTTTTCCACGTTATACAGTGATTTGATTACATGTTGCCTTTGGTGCAATCCCTCTTATCTAGAACTAGACAAGCATGCTCCTGCAATATGTGAGTCAACATCCGGTGTAAACAATAACAAAAGATAATCACACCCACAAACTGCCAATCTCTAGTTTGAAATACAAATTTAGCCCTGCTTCAGATTTTTGAGGCCAAAATTAAAACTTCATGAGAATTTATATCTAAAATAGATATGGCCAATATATGTACATTTATGAGGGGAAGAAGCATACCTATTTTAAAATTTCAGTACAACAGCTTAATCTTTATTTTTGCAAAATAAGTGCTGCAATCTGAATGTGACCAGAAAATTCATATATTCCACCATTTTCACCGATTGGCTGCTTTTATACCCAATTGCCGGCCTTTAAGCTGCTATAATGTAGCCCTCTCCGAGATTTTTTACTCTGACGCCCCCCCCCCCTTTTTTTTTAAAGGAGAGGGTTACATTATTACAGCTAAAGAAGGTCATGCACGCGCGACGCCAATAAGAAATCAATGATGAAGTTTTGTTGTATATGGCATGGAAAGAGCTATTTAGCAGTACTACAGCTGCCGTGTCTAGGGATGTTTTTTGTAAAAATTCTCTCTATAGATCGTAAAATCATACTCCTCCCTCTATAAACATTTGATTTATACAATTTCAAGCTTGGCTGCATGTGATGTGTAACTGTGTACATCTTGACTTGTGGATTGTAAATAAATAAATGTAAATCTATTTAGTTATACTTGGGCGTATATGTAACTAAAGACTGATGATCGGTATGAAGGCCCTACAGATGTGGTGACAAACAAAACCAAAATATTTATCATTTAATGGAAATCAAGTTTACTACCGGTATTAGAATGCATTTATACTTACCTGCACAACTTTCCCCATAACGTCCACTTCTTTGCATCGACCAAAAAACAACGATAAAAACTGCAGGATATTTCCAACTGGTGGTATGATTTCATGCAAACCGTAAAGGTTTGTTTGTCACCGGAAGTACTCAAATCTCGCGTCATCTCGTTTGCGAGCTTACAGCCCCTATTGGTTGTATGGATTTCCTATTTGTATTATATTACTATAAGGCCTAGAATTATTTTGGGGTTTTCTGTTTTCATTCATTCCTAAATACACATGTATCTCCAAAGTCACTTGAAATACCTGCAATGGTTGTAAAGCTTTCATGTAATTGCCCATTTTACACATCTAAAAACATGCTTGGACCAAAGATATCTCAACAGTACACTGTTTTGAAAGATCGCTATAATTACAGCGATGAATCGAGTATTCGATGATTCAATAAAGATTAAGGAGCGAGATCAAAAGTTCAATGTCTAACAAAAAAACTAAATTTACATAGTTTTCACCAAGACCACCCCACCCCCCAATCCCCTTTAAAACTCAATATGATGAATGTTGAAACTAATCGATTACCGAGTAAAACACGTCAGTATAAATATCACCCTGTATACCTTTACTACAGTTTATTCACAAAGGAAAGTATACATTAAAGCTATTGAATGTTCACTAAAATATAATATCATTATGTGGTTTTTAACAGTCACGTCTTTTTTCTTTTCCCACTAAAGTGTAATCGTTGTCGGATGACAGAAACTTATAGGAGTTGTTATATCCCTCCCCCTTGCTATTTGAATTTAGATTTCTATCCGACATTGATATTTTGATCTCGCCCCAAAGCATGTTTGATTTCACTTTTTCCAATACACCCAGGTCATAGTGCTCGTTTCTCCGACGAATAATTTCACATGTCTAGAAAAGGGAATATATATTTCAAATCCACAAAATAGCCAGTTTTCAAATTTTAAAAACTCTCATATGATTACTTTTTTTACCCCCAAAATGATTTGTTTGCTCAAAATGGAAAGATATAATACGTTTAGAATCATTTTAGATAGATAATCAGTATGTCTGTGGACTGAGCACCTTCAATAACTTGAGTATTTCATCGTGTACCCCCAGCACCCTGTCCTTGGCTGCATGATCTGGAGACTTTTGTACATCCGCGACGTTCCTTCTCTTCATATCGTTTGGAATCCTTCCTTCATCTTCGATGTTATTATGTCGAATGACTTCAACCATGACATGCTTTAGCCTCTTTTTTTCATTTCCTGTCGTGTGACTATTTTCCGATCTCCACAGAGTACTCCTGTTAATGGAAGATTACTGGCCATTAATGACGATTCAGATTTTTATAACACATATACATGTACATGTACTATATTAGATGTATACGTAATTAAGAATAATTATATTTGCGAGTTATAGCGAAGCGCTGGCTCGTACTGCGGGCTCTAATGACTAGAGCACGGGAAATAATCCGAGCTAAATCTAAACCTCTAACAAGGAATTTTTTTTTACGCCAATCCTAGTCTCGTGCAACCAGACGCTCTGCTTTTTCCGTAAATATCTCTGCTCGTCGGAGATTTACGGAGACAGGCGTACGAAAGCCCAGAAGGCTCATTCGAGATTCGAAATTCAAAATACGAGATTCGAATTTCGAAATTCAAAATCCAAATTAACCAATCAAAATGTAGGTCACAATAGATTAAAGGTTAGAGGGTACATGCATATAAACTTAAAATATGACAGAAAGCTTATTCTTCTAATATGTTTACCAAACAACGAAACATTTCTTTTAAAACTATAAATGTTATGATGTATGTTTAGCATGCAGACAGGCTCGTAGAAAGTGGGAAGGGAGGGGGCAGAAAACTTGTTCAAGCTTCCACTAATTTAACTCCGTATTGTGTGGTAACCAGGTCAAATAATGACGAATACACCTGGTAATATACACTGTACCTTAAATTGAAATCGTGTATGAAGCCGTTACCGATGATACGCCTCCAACAATTAATTCTAGTTTGGGTTTTTTCAGTTAAGTACTAATCAATAGCTTAAGTACTAGTATACTCCATCCTCTATCTAGAGTCTCAGCACAGGCACCTGAAGTATGGGTATTACTCCCCCCCCCCCCCCCCCCCCCCCCCCCCCCCCCATATTTTTGATAATTCTTTATTGTGGCAATAATTTCTCTGAAATGTGTGAATTCCCCGTCTTTTATTAGACCGGTAGAAGGCCAATCTCTAAAACTTACAAAAAGCGTGAAACGATTAGGGCCTACATAAATTGAAAGAGGATGAGACAGGGAATTCACACATTTCAGAGAAATTATGTCCACAAAAAAAATTATCAAAAGGGGGGGGGTCGTATTATCCATACTTCAGGTGCCTGTGGTTTCAGAGGAAACACTTTTATTACTATGTTTTCATGTAGGCCTATTTTTTCTTCTTCTATTAATTTCATTACGCTTTATTTTCATCTTAATCCATTTTATTTTATTTATCTATTTTCATTATGAGATCTACCAGGAGGTGATATAGTATAGACCCCTACTATTATTATATTACAGTATAGACCCCTACTATTATTATATTACAGACAAAATTACCGGTTCCTGTGGCATAATATTCATGAATCAGTGTTAAAGAATCTTCGTTAGCCAAGGGTTTTCGGTCCACTCCGGGAAGCGGAGTGAACCGAAAACAGTTAGCGAAGATGTGGGATAAGATAATTTTTAAATCGTGTATAGATTAGTATTCTGTTGAAATGATACATGTAGTTAAGCTTCCTGAAACCTAAAAAAAAAAATGTAAAAAGATACAACATAGATCGGAAAGAAATATTCATTCATGGTTCGAATTTTCTCCATTGTAGATAAGATAAGTTTATTCCAATTTTGGGCCCACAGGGCATAACAGTAAGACAGTTTATAAAGAAGGAAATTCAAAAAAGAAAGAAAGTTTACAACATTAACTACAGGTTACATAGACTGCAAACTGCATGTGGATGCAACATGTTGGGGAAACAAGTACATTATCACTCCCACCAAAAATCCTATGGGAGAAAAAATATAATTTCTCCCATAGGATTTTAACTCCCATATTTAAACTTAATATGGGATACAATGTCCCATAGGAGGAAATGTCCCATAATGAACATGAAATGGCAGTAAATATCCTATTTGAGCATGAATGGGAATAGATATCCCAAATAAAACACAGGATGGGATTTTTATTCCATGAATATAACAATAAAACAGAAAATTGTATCTTAAAAAGTGTTGTTTGTCATGATTCTTAAAATGTACTTAAAAGCCAAGGCATGACATTAATTTTTAAATATATATAGTAATTATAAACTCTTATGTGTAGGCCTATGTGTTTGTGAATAAATGTCTAAAAAACATGAGAGATAATAAAGGATATTAGAGCTCTGCATTACTAAACTTTTCCCCATGCAATTTTAATTGTATACATATAACCCTTGCACAAAAATATTCATATAAAATTGGACGGGACTATATTATTGCAACAAGCAGACAAGAACACTATGAAATACTCATTCACACACGGGCACTGTAAGTTAATGTAAATATATAGTATGTGCATGTATAAATATATACACATGCACATGATACTACATGTATCTATTTACATCAACTTCCATTGCCCGTGCATTCACATTCACTATTCACAACCCTTCATATGTCGTCAGGTGTTAAAATATGTTCACAGGAACCGTTAATTTTGTCAGTGTATTAATAATAGTGTGGGTATATACCATATACCGTACCATCCCCTAATCAGCTGCTATGGGGGGGGGGGGGGGGGGGGGGGAACCTACAAGGGCTGATACTTCACTCAAAACTTCGTTTCAAAAAGTTCTTAAAATTATCGTCACCCACCATCCTTGTGGTTTTATAAAGGGTAGCAGTATTATTACTACATATTAAATTAAAAGTTCCTGTGATATGTTGTTGAATTACGGAATAGGCCTAGCTTACAACTTGTTTACATGTTCTAAAATTAGTGTTAAGTGCTTACGGTGAAAGATGAACTCTGCTAGGTGATGCTAAGTTGTTTAGTGAACCGAATCAGACATCTCAAATAAGATTCTCGATTATTTAACAACACAAGAATCGTTTTACAAAATGCATGCTTCGGTCCATCTTTCCCTCCCTTCTACAATCGTATTCATTCTCAAGTCAAAGTACTTTCTCCGATTGCTATCATTACCTTAAGCGTCGAAAAGACTTCAATGACAGGCGTGTCCGAATAAACGGTTAACAGACGTCTCGACTCTAGGGAAGTTCGGCTCTAAGTGTTCTAAACATCTCGAGCGATTTTATAGTGATAAACTTCTATGGTTTTCGACATTTGTGTATCAATGTTTTATGAATATTGTAGACTATTTTACTCATAAAGCAAAGCAATGTTATCGCAAATTTTTAGGTCTACTTACAAATGTATTAACCCCGAGATCCGCCACTAATTAGTTACACAAGTTGTGTGGTTACAACAGTCTTATCATTTTAATTTCATTGGATGATAAAATAGATGACGTTAATATTTTGAATACCTTGTATACGCAAAAGAATTTAACTATACGATGTTTATTTTTCAAATTATAACTTCAGTGGCGAATGGTCGGATCCCCCGTCCCATTCCCATCCCTCACGCATAGTACTAATTATTTCCCCAGCCACTTAATGACCAGATATACACGACTATTGAATGTAAAGCACTGTTCAGTCATTGTGTACTCCCAATTAATTAACAATCTACCCTCGTAAATCATAATCGTTACGCTTCGTTGGACATGAAACCTTAAATCAATCCATTGACACTACTTAGTCAACGATTTTGTATTGTGATACATTTCTATGATTTCGGACATTTATATATCAGGATTATCTGATTTATTTATCAGTGTTCAAAAAGCAAAGTACATGTACCGTTACAACGATTTTATACCTACTTCTTATAATAACCCCCTGGATCCGCCACTAGCTAAATTAATTCTGGTGATGCCTATAACAGCGGTACATGTACTCACCTATCATTCTAACTTATTGAAAGTTAAAATAAATGTAGATATAATATAAACATTTTGAATACTATATATATATATATATATATATATATATATATATATATATAAAGGCATGCCTTCATCATATGATGTTATGATGTTTATTAACTTTAGTGGTGGATAACCGAGAACGACACCCCACCCCTACTTCGCACAATTCAATTTCTAATATTGACAAGCGGCCCATTTTGACCAGATAGACATTACCCTTGAACGTAAAACACTGGTCAGTCATTGTGTATTTCTAATTAACAAACTTCATCATTGAATACAGACCGTTAATGTTGCCACTGACACTACTTAGTCGTGAGTTGATTTTGTACGTGATAAATTCCTATGATCTTTACTCGTATGTTTCATTGCTTATTTAGAGTTTTTATTTGTTTGGTTTTCCCCCCTTCTTCTTCTTCTTCAAGAGCAAAGTATTGATATTGCAGTTTAACCCCCCCCCCCCCCCCTGGAACCGCCAGTTATTAGGTAGACGTATGGTGTTGATCTACTAATTAGGTAAATGAAGTCAATGGATATCTGCGGTAATATTTAGCGTTATTCACTTAATATTAGCTTCCTAACTATATTGAAAGTTGAAATAAACAACGTTAACATTTCGAATACTTTAAATATCTAGGATACATAATCATACGAGGATTATTTTTTAATATTTTGAAATTAGAAAAACAACTTTAGAGGCGGAGGAGCGGAAGCCATCCCTCTTCCTGCAGGATTTATGGTCCAAAATTGACAAAAGGCTCGTTTTGACCAGATAGAAATGGCACTTTCAAACGGAAAATATTGGTCAGTCATTGTGTACTTCCAATTAAAAAAACTACTCCCATTGTAACTCTACTTAGTCCCTGGTATTCTACAATGTACAATTTGAATATATCATATCTGTATGGTATAAACAGTCACACGATGTTTAGTTCGGAAATTTAAAAAAAAATGTAGTGGGGACACTGGTCAGTCATTGTGTATTCCCAATTCACAAACTACCCTTTTAAATCCTACTCGTTACGGTTCGTCAGACATGACAACATATCCGAACTAGTCTTGTATATATGGATGTACTTGTTTATTGTAATTAAAGTCTGCTTCGCAATGAAAACCTGGTATCATTGACAATTAATTTTTATTCCACTTAGTCATCGATTTTTTATGTGATACATTTCTATGATCACGGACATTTATATATATATATATCAGGGTTGTCTTGTCGGGGTTTATTTATCATTATTCCAAAAGCAAAGTACTGTTATCACGATTTTATGCCTACTTCTTACCCCTCTGGATCCGCCACTACCTAAATAATTTTGGTGATGCCTATAACAGCGGTACTCATCTATCATTGTAACATTACAGGGCCGTAAATTAACCTTCAATTTGGAGGAGGCAGGAAAGAAGTAGGTACAGTTTCTACAGTCATCTGGCCCAAAATATTGATGATTTTACTTGAAGCTCAAATCCTGGCATTCAATTAAGGAATAGTTTAGCAAACCCAAAATTCACTCAGTTTGATCAGTAAAATGATTTGTGTCATATGACGAGAGCTTGAAGTTGGCATAAAATTGCAAAAATGCCATTTTCAATGAAAATATCCACAAATTCAGGTGGTTTTCCTTTTAGAAAACATACAGCGCATGCGTCGAGCAAATTCATATTGAAGCATGTTTTTCATCTCAAAATAATACACAATATATATATCATTTTCATTTTGCTCGACAAATGCGCACATCTTTTCCTGAGCAATAATTTGTATGACATTTCACAGTTTTCAGGCTTATTTTGAGAAAAAGGCGGGAAATGTCTTATTCATGATGTCATAATGCTATCCATTTAGGACTATCATTCTGATTTTGTTGACATAATATACCTGGCATTTATTTTAATTTCTTAAAACACTGATTAAGGTTAATTCCAGACACATTTTATAGAGAGAATTTTTTTGGGCCTTTTTATGTATACAACCGTACCTTGTTCTTAGGCGGGGGTCTGGGGGCCGCTCTTCATGTGTTGAAATAATATTTTTGAAAATCATGTTTTTATCAAAATTTGCATTTTTTGCTGTTTTTGGCATACACACTTATTGTATATCATCAGATCTTTTTTAAAATATTAAATCAATTTGTACTGATTTGAGAAACTATTTCCCGGTGTAGTGAGCCACATTAAATGTAAACATAAAAAGACTCCAGTCTTTGTTTACATGACACAGAATGAAGGCTAAAATTTTATTCCTGCATCCAGAAGGTTAAAATTTTGGCTGTGAACACAGATTCAGTTATACTTTTCATGTTTAACATTTAAAAAAATGAAATTACTGAATCAGAATGACAATTGGGGTGGGGACGATAAAAGCAGAATTTTCGAATTATTTTGAAGCGAAGTTTTGAGTAAGAAATGGTGCCATTCCTTTGGGGTTATTTTTTTCATTGGGGACGGTACCATAGGGCCTACTATTATTATTACAGACAAAAATACCGGTTCCTGTGAATATTCACACCTGACGACCTGTAAAGGGTTGTAAATAGTGAATGTGAACAGCTGCATGTAAATAAGTTAGTGTTCTAACTGCATAATTTAATACCGTTCAATTTTATTCTAATGTTTTTGTGATAGGGTTATATGTATACAATTAAAATTGCATGGGAAAGAGTTTAGTAATGCAGAGCTCTAATATAATTTAATTTCTCATGTTGTTTAGACATTTATCCATTAACACATGTACATAGGTCTACATAATTTAGGAGTGTAATTACTAGATATAAAGTTAATGTCATTCCTTAGCTTGCAAGAACATTCTTAAGAATCATGACAAACAACACTCTTTAAGATACAATTTTCTGCTTTATTACTATATTCATGGGATAAAAGTCCCCATCCTGTGTTTTATTTGGGATATTTATTCCCATTCATGCTCAAATAGGATATTCACTGCCATTTCATGTTCATTATGGGACATTTCCTCCTATGGGACATTGTATCCCATTTTGTTCGCAAAGACATTGCTTAGTCTCGGGATCATCCAAAGGGTCTCGGGATTATTCGAGGACCAATCACACGACACGTTATAAATTCGTACTCTGTGACCTCCTTTTTGGCTGCCAGTGGAAGAGATGAAGCCCTGTCCGATCAATTCACGCAAGATTGTGTCAAATAAAAGAGATGAGATGGGTTTTGAGTTGAAGAGACTTGTAGTATGACATCTCCCCGACCTGCCGCTCGTCAAAATTCCTTAGGTAACGCTGTAATTACTTGGAAAATGTGCCCGGAAACGGGGACCCCCTGTTTGTTTACAAATTTTTGTTTCTTACCTTGTGTATTTTATTATACCGGTAGAAGGCCAATCTTTAAAGCTTACAAAAAGCGTGAAACGATTACATGAATCGAAAGAGGGATGAGATAGACTGGGAATTCATACATTTCAGAGAAATTATTGCCACCAAAAAAAAATTATGAAAAAAAGGGGGGGGTAGTAATATCCATACTTCAGGTGCCTGTGGATATTACTGGTTCTACAGGTATATATTTTGTAGACAGTGGAGGGGTGGTGGTGTGTACACAACATCTGTACACGTACACTACCCACTTCACGTGTCTGTGCATTATGCAAGCACTAGTGTTTGCAAACCTTTATAAGGCCAACGATAAAAATTGTTGAGTTTCCGCTAACGTTCCAGAAAAAAATAGGGTAGGTAGGTAGGAAATAATTTTTTTTTTTTTTTTAAATTTTATTTTTTCAAAGTATGCAAAAACATTGTAAACTCTAACAAGTGTAGCATAGGAAGGAGGAGAAAATCTTTGGCTGGACCGGGAATCGAACCCGGGACCCCTGCATTACTAGGCAGGTGCTCTAACCACTGAGCTATCCAGGCCGATATCCAGTCCGTATAGCCCCAATTACTACATTCCTCCTTCCTTAAGATCAATTATAATTTTATAATTGTCTTTCAATATGCAAGGTGAAGATAACGAACAGTGATCAATCTCATAACTCCTACAAGCAATACAAAATAGATAGTTGGGCAAACACGGACCCCTGGACACACCAGAGGTGGGATCAGGTGCCAAGGAGGAGTAAGCATCCCCTGTTGACCGGTCACACCCGCCGTGAGCCCCATATCCTAATCAGGTAAACGGAGTTATCCGCAGTCAAAATCAGTGTGCCAAGAACGGCTTAACAATCGGTATGAAACACGTCAGACAGCATTTGACCCAATGCGAGATTGTACTGACGAACTAGATCGTTATAACGACCATAGAATTTGCGAAATGCTGACTTCAATCGAGACTGTTGAAATCCCTGTACCATCAACTTGTTTGTCAGTAGCTTACCTCGATTTAAAAACTGACTATACCCAGAACAAGCTCTTGCATATCGAATCAGTTGAGATATATAAACACCATATGCAGGTGATAATGGAATATTGCTACATAAATGTGGGAAGTTGACGATGGAGAAGCTGAAATCATCCCGTTTGTCATACAGTTGAGTTGTTAGTATAAATATATCAACCCAGGTTCTTTCGCCCCTGACAGGCCAACCTGCACCATTAGGGGTGGTCAACGGCACCAAATGTAGTATGGGAAGGAGAAAATCTTTGGCTGGACCCCTGCATTTCTAGTCAGGTGCTCTAACCACTGAGCTATCCAGGCCGATATCCACGGTCCGTATAGCCCTAATTACTGCACAAGTTAAATGTTCTATTGAATTTTATACTTTCAAAATAAAATTGTGCTTAAATTGCATTGCAAGTAAACTTTCAATCATAACATTTCACCCATTATTGGCTGAGGATTATTTCCAGATGTTTTATAAGAAACTATATTTTTCAATGAAACATATCTAGCATAAAACACAAAAGTTAACTCCTCTATGCCACTATGCTCTACAAGTACCAGATATATTGTTTCTACATTTAGATTGGTTGTCATAGGAATCTTCTATTGGATATGTTTGACAGGAAAATAATGTGATGGTTTTGAAAAAATATATTAAATCATCACCAAAATATCAACATCATTAACATATTTTAAGTTTATTAATACATTTCTGAATGTATTTTCACAATCTAAATGGAACAAGGGTAGGAAGACAGTCTGGGCAGATCCCACTTATCCTAATGGGATCCAACTCTCTTACAGCTAAAACTTTTTACCGGACATAAATTTTTATTTTAAAAACAATCTGCACATCTTTTTTTCCTCTCGGCTCTCATCAGCCATCAACAACTCGGATGAGCTCACTGCTTTATTTGCGGCCCTTTTCATAGTGTTTTCAGTTAGAACTGCAGCAGAAACCAAGGATGTGCATACAAATTTGACAGACTGGACATTCATGTCTGTCAATCTGCATCATGACCTCCATATAAAACTAGGGTCCCCGTCTAATGGCCGTTGAAATGATAGCATAAGACAGTGCATGGCTATAAATAGTCACCGTCTAAAAACAACATAGGAGTTGGCAATTTTAACAAAAGAAAGTCTTCTATGAAAACATAACACTTGGCAGAGTCTCTCGACCGTCTGTTAACTTCAATTGTTAAATCATCGTTGCGTGAGCACGCATGGAGGTACTAGCCACTGGGTCAACCAACATCCATGCTGTTAGTTAGAAACATTATCAATGTTGTTTAAACGCTTGACACAATACCATGCAATTTTGTATATCATTAAAGCGTTTGAATGACTTCATCTCAATGTCTAACTAAACCGAAAACCAAGAACCGGGAATATATTTTTTCCGGGAAAATGACGATTTTTTTTTTTAAATATCGAAAAAAAAATCTAGGGTCGGGGCTATAATTTAGGGTCGGTCGGGTTAGCGGAAACACAACACATTTTATTAGTGGCCTAAGACACATGAAAGACTGCATTGAAGATAATGGCAGGGATGTCACTTAGGATCAACAAGCTCCACTTTTAATTTGGTGTCTGTGCATCAAATAAAGTATTTCTCATCTCCCACAAAATCTTTAAAGAAGAACACTATAACAAGAGATGGGAGATGTCTCTCATTATTCATGGAAATAATTATCATTAACACTATATTCTTTTAGCCCCTTAACTGGCCCTATGAAATGCAGAACCACATGACCTCTACCCTTGCCCTTGGTGACTAGGTATACAGACTGTTGAATAGCAGTTGACCTTTGCTGTTCACTACAACAACCTTTTTCCAAGACCACCAATTCTTTTAACACAACTTCCAAGAAATGCAATAAAATTGGAAAGTCTAACAGATTGAAACACACAAGAGTCAATGTACTATAATCATGATTTTATGCTTGTTTATAAGGAATTTATTTTATAACAGTCGATTTTAACAGTTCCCGGTCCAACAGTCGCCAGAAAAGTCGAAATGTTGGACTTATTTTTGTAAGGAGTTATATAGGAACTGTTTTATAGGGGTATAACAATGTGCATTGCAGACACTCAAAATACAGATAAAGTCATTTAACAGTTGCACAAAAATATAATTAATATACAACTTATAAGCTGCACATGACATGGGATTAAACGTCTCGAAAAATCCACATTTGAGTATGGTGTCAATCGCTGCTGATATATAATAATAAAAAACTATTTCCTAGCTCAAATATGAATCTGAAAATAAACGAAGGCGAGACAAAAGTTATGGGGAGAAATGTGTGTTTCGTGAAATGTTAATACGCTGGCTATGTCCCTGCGACTTTTTGAACGAGATATATATTTCACTGATCATATGTTTACGGCGTGTAAATATCAAACGGTGGTAATGGCTACAAAAGATGTCAACTTTTCGTATTGTATGCATTTCTCAGTAAACAAGGTGACTTAACTACCATTTATACTGTAAAGCACGAATAAGGTTTTTGTTCTAAATTCAACTGTAAATTGTGAAAATGAACTCAAATTTCCATCAGTTTTCTTTAAATTTTATCACATAATTATTAGCTTTTGACATGAAGGGACCTACAAGCAAGCTTACTGTACTGCCTTCCATGTCACTTTTATTAAAAACACAACACGGATTACAGTGAGATAACCAGAACTTTGCAGTTTATTTGCCACAAACAGTTCACATATAGGAGCGGATCCTAAATAGCGCGTGTGTGTCCCTGTTTTAGTGGGTATACGTATGTGTGTATACGTATGTGTGTGCGTATATGGTAAAAAGCTACAATAAACAAATCAAGTCTATAAATGAAATGAAATACAAAGTCATAATGAAAAAGTAAATGAAGTTAGGTTACATTGCTACTATAAAATTAGATGCATGTAATTCACTACCTTAAAGTACACATGAACTTTACACTGGTATTTAAATTGCAGCTCTAAAAAATAAAGATATTAGAACTTGTAAAACTTACATCGTGATCGGCCAATGTTTTCCTAAATTTTAACGTTTGTATAGTTGATCGAGAGTCTTTTACAGGAATGAATTGTGTACGTGTAAAGCACACATAAATAGCCAAAC
Organism: Ostrea edulis; assembly: GCF_947568905.1. NCBI lineage: Eukaryota > Metazoa > Mollusca > Bivalvia > Ostreida > Ostreidae > Ostrea > Ostrea edulis. The sequence continues at coordinate 4,525,218 of NC_079168.1, forward strand.
TTACACAGGAACCCGCATTGGTTCATAATTAAGATAAATATCAAAATGCAGACCCTACCCAAGTTAAATAAACATAACGCAGCAAATTTGACTTTAACATAAACAGCAGATGCGAGCTAATGGTCAGTGCACTAAAATCAAGTGTGAGAATATGATTATAAAAACAATACAAACAATGAACAATTGATTCAGCTATTCCAAACCTGATACATTTGTCAGTGCATAAAAAAACCCGAATGAAATGCAATTATAAAAATTATAAGATGAATGCACGACAATACACTTACCATATTCTGTCCTTTTGATATATGTCCAGGTATCCGTGTTTGCTTAATTCCTAATTTTGTATTCCTTATAGGACTTACGAGATTAATCACTGTTCGTTATCTTTGATTTTTTTACGTAGTGCAAATGGACAGTCACGCCAGTTACTATAGTGTACTGAATGAACTTCATGTGTTTTTAAAAAATCAAAGTTCGTGAAACGAAAGTATGTTACTCCGGATTAAAATACACCATGCTGCGTGCGGTGTAAACATTTGATAGGCATTACGGACGGTATTTCCTAGTTCGTCTGACAATTTTTAAAAGGCTGCAATGCTAAACACCAAGGTCATTACTTTATTTATATGTCACTTACAAAGCCGATTCTGGAAATGGAATATTGCTATACAATGGTTAAAATTCACAAAGAAAGAGAGACAAGTCAAATTGATATTTGTAAAACAAAAAATACATACCCATGCTGCTTGCACGTGTCTGTATTAATCCGGAAATAATTTGCGTTTACGTGTTACACGCGATTTGATTGGCTGAACACATTCGGCAAACCTCGGCCGATTCCGGTACCCTACATCTTAGATGTAGGGTACCGGAATCGGCCGAGGTTTGCCGAATGTGGCTGAACATACATGTGCTGATAAAAGTTTACATTATGTAATGTACTTGGATATACAGGCCCGTACCCAGACTTTTTCAATGGGGGGTGCATAAATTTACGGCGAGCGGTTTGAGGGCCGCTTAAGGCCCCCAAGCGGGTCCAGGGCGAAGCCCGGTGGGGGGTCCTGGGGGGGGGGGGGCGAAGCCCCCCGGAAGCAGTAGCGAAATAGAGAAAAATAAGGGTAAAAATGCTCTATCCTGGATGCAATTTTTGCTTTTTATTTACTTATTTAATACTCACAAATATGAAAGGGGAAACATACTAAAATTGGTCATCGCATAGGCAATATGTATTGAATTTATTTCGTGATATTCCTTACTGTGAAAGTAAAAGCTAGGGATTTTAGAAAATATTTGACTTTAATAGTGTTTGATGATTTACACAACCGACTTTAATAGTGCTTAATGGTTTTCACAGGGGGGTGCGTTTGCACCCCCCGCACCCCCCCCCCCCTCGGTACGGGCCTGATATAGGGACACGACCCATTGACAACCCACGACGGCACTACTTTTTCTTAAATTTTACATTGTCTTTTCAATGCAGCACTGTTATTATAAATTGTTAGGCCTTATGTGAATTTAAAAACAACGGAACTAAAAGTGCACAATGAAACACATTTTGTTAGACAATTCTGTTAAACAAGACATTTTCTTGTAAATAAGTAACGTTACCCAAACACAAAATACGGTAAAAATTCAATACAATTCCTGATACAACGGTATTATATATTACGTACGAAATAAATGTATTATCAAATATTCGCAAATTTTGCTGTTTCGCCATGAAATATATATCCACTTGGTGGAACTGTTTGATCCGCCTTTCAAAGCATTGTTTTGTATTGTCTATTCCCTAAAGCAGTACTGTTTATAGGTTACAAAGAACAAACAATAATAAAATCAATGAGGAAGACCACAATAATATATATAATAACAATTTGTAAACACGAAATACAGCATGCGTCTCGTTTCTTAACATGTTGAGGATAAACCTCGTTATGTTGTGGCCTCTGATTAATTTCACAAAATTACACAAATTATTTGAATTTGTATTTGAGTACAGTTGTAATAATTTATACATTGACGAGTTTCATAATAATACTTATCAATATATAATGTTCTTAATTTTTCATATAAAGGACAAATAAATATAAAATTATATTCATCTTCAACATCTCTATTTATACATAATTTACACATTCTGTTACACTCAGGTTTATCAAAATAATATTCGATTTCCAGCTTATGAGATGACAATCTAAATTTACTAATACAGGAATCGGTTTTGTTAAATAAAGTTGCAGATCCGACCCATGGTAAATATACCTACACATACGACACTTAGATGAATTATTGAAAAACTAATCATATTTTGTATGAATATATTTTACTTGTAATAACACCAAATTTTCATTAACAGTATTTTCGTACCAAACATACCCTAGTCCAACAGAAAACAGCATATCCCTTACAATAGATAACCAACATTTGGCCTTCACTTCCAAAAGACATTGTTAAAACATTTCAGAAAATATATTACGTAAAATACAGTTACCAGTGTTTCTCAGTTTGAAAAAAATATTTTGCCATTCTGAATTTTCTCTCTAATAAATCATTGTCGAAGCTGTGGATTTTCTTAACATCTAGGACTGTCTTACATTCAAATGTAGACTTTCTTATTATTTTGCAAGGATACAACCTAACACTACACGATTTTAATTCGCAATACTACTCACATATGTGTCAAATAATTTTAACTTTGTCGAGACATTTAAGTTGAAGTGTAGATGGGTAATGTCTCACACAATGTACTAGGTGATACCAGGGCTCACGGCGAGTGTGACCGGTCGATAGGGGATGTTTACTCCTGCTAGGCACCTGATCCCACCTCTGGTATATCGGGGGTCCGTGTTTGCCCAACGCTCTATTTTGTATATTGCTTATAGGAGTTACGACATTGATCACTGTTTGTTACATAGCCTTTCATCAACATGTGGATGCTATCTGTCAATTGCTAACGGGATTGACTGTATCGGATTTAATTGGCGACAGTGCTGCATCCTATGGTAAGTTATATCGTAGTTATATTTTTCATAAAATTAAAAATCGCATATTATATTGCGAATTCTGATACATGACGGGTTTTTTTATCAGGTACGTAGTATGATGTTTAACAAGGAAGCCCCCCCACCCCCCACCCCAAATATGATAAGTAAAAAAAACTCTCTTATTTATGTAATTCCATGTACATTTCATACAACTCCTGAAAGCTGGTTGTAACTGACTTAACGTACAATTTCGGACACTAAAGGTCATTACTTGAAAATTGTCCAAAGAGGGGTCACCGATATTCTTTTGTTTGCACAAATTCATTTCATGATCAGTTTTTTTGTCAAGGCAGGCTACTGTCAACCAAGTTTCATCTTTGTCCGTGTGCAGGGCATGAGATGGTTCAGTTTCCCCTGAGGCATCCAAATCCTAAGTAAGATTTTACCCTTCGAATGTTGCTGAAAGACCTCTCCATGACTACAATAGTGGCAGGAATGAACAAAATTAATCGATTTATAATTGCTATTTGGCTAAATAGATCCCACTTATTCCCCTCAACCAAATAGTCTAAAATCATTCTGAACGATGGCTTCTCTGAACAAAATTTCGAATCAATATCCATGGTCTCAAGCTGTGTTTAAAGATTATATTGCCAGAGCTGCCATTTTGCTACCTTCAGCCGCAGTGACTTTTTTTTCTGCCGTGCTTGGCTTAGGTTGCGATTGTTCACCAAGAATAGAACCGAATAGAAAGTCGAATGTCTGCATGTAAAGAGCTACACCTCTAATTAGTCCCCTACCGATGAAGTCGAAGTGAACTTTAGGTTTGCCCTCAATCCGTCCGTCAGTCCGGTAAATCAGTTTTCAACACTTTTTTCTCTGTTCATGCATATATTTACTTCAATTCTTTGCCATAACAAGTTACAGATCAAGTTCGAATTTTGTGTCGGTCCGTTCACCAAGTTACAATGTATTGGCATTTGGGCTTAGAAAAATAGTATTAATTATCAGTTTTTCAAACTTTTTTGCTATGCTTGCAGATATTCATTTGATATTTGGAACATTGCTTTGTCATAACTAGTTTCAGATCAAGTTCGAATTTTGTATCGATCCGTTAATTTTTCACTAAGTTATGGCCCTTTGACTTAGAAAAATAGCATGAATTATCAGACTCTTTTGTTGTGCTGGCAGATGTTCATTTGACATTTGGTACATTGCTTTGCCATAACAAGTTACAGAACAATTTCGAATTTTTCCTGGTCTAGTCTTTATACCTGGTACATTGCTTTGCCATAACAAGTTACACATCAAGTTCGAATTCCATCTTGGCCCATTGATTTTTCACTAAGATATTGCCGTTGGACTTATAATAGCATGAATTATCAGTTTCTGGACATTTTTGTTATGCTTACAATTATTCATTTGATATTTCGAATTTTGCTGGTCTAGTCTTTGTACCTGAATAGTACTTGATTTTCAGTCATTCCTGTCCTGGTTCCCCAACTGTCAGATCAATTGCACTGACCCGAAAGGAAACTCCAGACTTGGATCCAGACATAGCTGCTGCCGTGTCATAACACTGACCACGAACACGGTCAAAAGATCCTTGAAGTTTCACTGCCATCAATATGGTATATTGCAACAAATTGTTTTCACCCTAACAGATCCAGGAGAAAGGGTTTCTACATCCTCTGGAATCAACGTAGTTGTCAGATCGTCGGTTTCAATATGTTTTCTGAAAGCTCCAAATTCAATACCTTTTTCTTGGACTATCTTAAGTTTTAGAACAGTTTCAGTTTCCTTGATAGCTTGGTGCAAGTCAATAAATGTACATGCAATACCCCCCCCCCCCCCTTCAAAATGATATAAAACCAAGCTGATCCGATTGTAAATAATTTACATTATCATTGTAACCTAGCGAAACAAATGGTTTGATTCTGAAATGGCAATAATAATGTTTACCTGTACGTAAGGAATACTCTGAATATGAATTAGTTACAGTAGTATATAACACTCGGAAAATATCTCCATATGAGTGAAAACTTCTCGAGAGGGACGTTAAACAATATACAACCAATGAATCAGAACACAACTGATCGGTGAAAACAAGCAAAATGAAGTGCACGATTAGGTAGACTGTGCGCAGTCCCACTCGTGCGAAGACGTTACCAGATGCCGATGATCGAAGGGCTCCGGCACTTAGTATGATTGATTGTATACTGTTTAACTTTCCTCTCGAGAATTTTTCATTCATATAGAAACGTCACCATTTCCGGTAAACTGCCGCAAAATTTAGGCCTATGCTCGGTGCTTCTTTCCTTTGAGCAGGGAGGGATCTTTATCGTGCTGTGACACGGGGTCTCCGTTTTTGCGGTCTCATCCGACGAACCGCCCCATTTAGTCGACTATTACGACAAGCAAAGGATACTGAAGACCTATTGTAATCCGGATCCCCCACGGGCTTCATATAAAGAATGTACAAAATCATATCATATAGAATATACCAGCGCATAGCATATAGTGTACAGACTCTTATATCTTATAAAAATATACAAACTATAGTGTACAAAATCTTATTGCATTCAACGAGTGTAAAGACTTCTCATTTCATATCAAGGTTTACAGATTCTTTAAATCATTATACAGTGTAGTTTGTAAAATCTTACTACATCATTTAAAGAGTGTGGAGATATTGCATTGTTTAATCCTTCAAATCGATATTTTCCCAATGATTAACGTATATTCTGAATTTCTGTTTTACCTCCAGCATCAGAAATGAGCAAACTGTAGAGATTAGATTGATCCTCATGCAGGCATGTTTATATACTAAAGAAATGATAGTCGTACATTTACTCCTTGTGGGGAATTCCAGTGTAAATACTGAATCAATTTACGATCATCGTAATGTTTTAATTCCAATAATTATCATGCATGAACGCATAAGTATTGTCAACGCCGTCATCCAATCCAGTCGTTGGTTTTCCTGGAATAATACCAAGTCTGTGTTTGATATTGAAAACACCTTTTCCATGTCTTTTGAAGGTTGAATTAATCTAGGTATTTTCAATGTAAAATAAATATATCAATAATCTATCATGACCGTATCATAGTTTCCTTCCCTTTACGAAACCGTCTATCATCAGTCACCTCCCTTTACGAAACCGTCTATCATCAGTCACCTCCCTTTACGAAACCGTCTATCATCAGTCACCTCCCTTTACGAAACCGTCTATCATCAGTCACCTCCCTTTACGAATTCGTCTTTCATCAGTCAGCTCCCTTTACGGATTCGTCTTTCATCGCATCAGTCGTTTTGATACTCTACAGTCACCGAGGAGAAGAGGAGAGATTTTCAATAAACATTTTATAAAGCACAGATTTAGAGACTGAAATTTATTCTTAATTAAACATAACTATTAATGCCCCCCCCCCTTCTCTCTCTCTCTACACTCTTTGTACACGATGGGGTCGCGCCTAACTATGTAAATAGGCAAACTTTTTTGATATTTTGATTTTTCAGTTCGAGTGGAGCTTTTCATATATATATATATATATATATATATATATATATGAATGATGGTAGGTCTTTACATAAGTGTAGTGGGGGGAAAATTAAGAAATCTATGTCACCTGAATCATGTTGCGAGGAAAATCAAACATTTTTATATTAAACGGAACTGAAGTTCTCTGATGTATTCCAATTTTCCCACGAGAGCTACAATCTGCACCTAGTTTTGCCATAATATTTGTTTATGTTGATGTCGCTTTCCCAAACTAATACAAATAATATATCACCTTTGGTTTTGCTACTATGAAAATAAACAACTACTTGAAGGGGAGGGCGGGGCTTGAAAACATCGTGTTCTATTCTTTTAATATTGAAAGCATATTAAGCTATATTAAGTTATCACGCTTGGAGAGGGAGAATAACTGAACAATGTTCCAGAATGTGGACTACATGTAGATGCTTTGTACAAAGTCATCAGGTAAAACGGTTGTGTTGTATCTGTTGTGTTCCCCATTCCTTGTGTTTGGACATCACAATTTCTCTTGAGTGTGCAAAGATATGCGATTCTAACGAAGATGACCGAAAATACTGTTATGACAGCTTCGCAAAATGTTCGGTTTGTATTCCGGGCCGTTCGGTTTTCTTACGGTAGGACATAATCGACAGGCGAGGTGCATATTGGGCTCTTTTAATGGAGTTTCATGCATTTGATAGTTGATTGATTGATTGTATCTTGCTTAACGTCTCACTCGATAATTTTTCACTCATATGGAGACAAAGGCTTCGAATTTAGGCCTATGCTATAACCATTGAGCAGTGAGGGTTCTTTAGCGTGCCACACCTTCTGCGACATGGGGCATCCATTCTTAAGGTCATCTCCGAGGACCCGTGACATTCATACCTAGATACCGAGCGTTTGGTGATGGAACTGTCACTGCTGTTTTAACGGTCTGCCGCGGCCGGGATTCGAACCCTGGCCTTCCGCATGCGGGGCAAAGCTCTAACCTCTCGGCAACCGCGGATAGTGATTTCCAACAAACTTACAACCAAATATAAATCTCAGGTATCTCTCCGCTTTACAAGAAGTAATTAATAAAAGCATCAGATATGAGAATAAACGGTTTCTCCACTTCAACCCCCTTCTGTAGCCATATATGAGCAACCTTTTGACCAATTATTCACTCCTTCATTCTTCTGAATAGACATAGTTATACTAAGAAAAGCCTTGTGCATTTAAAATATATAAAACTAGTGATTGTTTTTATGAAAAACAAATGTCTCCCCGGCTCCAAAAATTGGAAGTGCTCCAAATGAAACCCCTCCCCTTAATGTACAGCATGTTAAGGAGAAGCATGAGCAGGAACATAGATATTATGAACGCTGATAAGCCATATAGGAGAGGTGTTCTCAAACTATTTTACACCCTCCACCCCTTAGATCCACTGTAATCGTAGGAAAACCATTGGATCATCCTGTCCCAACAATAGGAGCATCTGCAAATGGCAATGAAGTACTGTAAAAAGTTACAAGTCTATTGGACAAGTCATATAGGAAGAGAAGCGTTCACAAGTTATTTAAACATCCTACACCTCTCTTAGAACCACTATAACTCTTAGGAAAATAATTAGATCCTCCTGTCTTGACAAAATGCACATCTACATATGGCAATGAAGCACTGTACAAAGTTTCAAATCTATCATATAAGCCATATAGAAGAAAAAGTGTTCGCAAGCTATTTTAAACCCCCACCCCTCTTAGACCCATTTTATCTTTCAGGAAAACAGTTGGATACTCGTCTCCTATTCCGACAATATGCACATTTATCACGCCTCAGACAAAATTGTTGAAATCTAATTGGTCAGATCTTGGTCACATGACGCCGTGAAAAAAACCGTATCATGCGAGTAAAATCCGTATTGGGCGAGTGATTTTATTTATCGTCGGGTTCGACTTGCAGCCGTGTCAAAAGGAAAGACATTTGACCAAGTTGTATGATATAGACCCCAACATATACAGTTAGAGGTCTTCGACGTGATAAATTTGTTACACAGTTAGTTAGTGACCTGGTACGGAAAAATACATGATGTGAAAAGAAAACCCGTATCGGGGCTCGGCTTCACCTCCCCCGATACGGGTTTTCTTTTCACACCATGTATTTTTCCATATCAGGTCACTAACTAACTGTGTAACTAATATTACATGCGGCAATCGAGCATTGTACAAAGTTTGATTTGATTTGAACATATTTTATTGTATAAGTGCATATTACATGTATACAGACGGTTTGAACACAAGTTCTTTCCACTTACGGGGTTCTCACCTTAAATACAACTATCAATATACTAATTAATATTATAATTATACATAATCATTTCTTAGTTGCATTAAATGAATGAATATAGATACATGTATTAAAGGTCAGATATTTGAATAAAGCATGGTGATAGGCAGTAGTAACAGTAAATCTTCCAGAATCTCTGAATTGAGCTTTTGAACAAAGTTTCAAGTCTATCCGATAAGCCATATAGAAGATTTTGTGACAGACAGACGGACGAACAATTGCAAAACGTACAAAAAACAATATGTCTGCGCCTGAAAAAGGGAAGACATAATTACACAATAGTAACCGTGGGTTATTTTCCCTTTGTTTAGTTACACAATATGATTTGATGGACTTTTTATATACGGTAACTTTCAATTCAATTTCAAAAATTAAAGAAATGTGGAAGGTGTGTACCAGTGTTTTTGAAAGGTTTTCATACTTTATAGCATTCTATTTTTCAATTGGATGAGAAATAAGAAACCTCTTTACGTGATATGATGAGGTAGATATATATCCGCCTGAATCATCGATCCTAAATCAGCGATGCTAGTTCAACTACACCGATTAGTTACTAGGTACATAATATTATATTGTCCAAAAATAGTTTTCTTCAGGATCGTTTCAGAAATATCCGGGAACATTATATATGGATTTACATCTGATACCCTTCCTCTGTAGAAATCTATGGTACAGTTACCGTGCTTCCATACATACCCTGTGCATTCTCGAGTTCTGCAATAATATCCTGTTACCAGAGGACGTTATCTTACTTTCTGACGTCTGCCTTGACGAGTTGCGTTGTTAACCGTGGTAATAATTAATTTGCTTGTCAATTTCTCTCAGTCGCTTTCTCTCCCAGCTCTGTGTCTTAATATCCGTCCGTGCATCTCTTGTGTCACGTGCTTGACTACCAGGACACGAGAAACGTTTCTGTTACATCGTGTTAATTTCAACTTCTTGTGAGGAGAGCAAATTTACATCACCACGGTGCTCCCTATGCTTGTTTTCATACGGGTAAACGTAAACCTCGACTTAAGCATGCGAGAATGTCTTTATCTTATTTTTTCAACAACAAAAAACCTCCAACCAATCAGACAAAAACATGTCATATGAAATCATTTTTTAATCCTCACGTTACAAATAGCAAAGATCGATGGGAATACAGATCGATAATATAGAACTGCAACTAAAATAATTTGTAGAGCGAAAATTCTCTTGGCCTTTTATACATGTATGTGTATCAGAGCCCTAAAGTGAGAGAGGGGACAGAAAGTTTTATCAGTGACGGTTCTCTATAATACCTGTTAATTGTTACAGAAAGTTCTATCATACCTGTTTATTGTTACAGAAAGTTCTATCAGTGCAGGTTCTCTATCATACCTGTTTATTGTTACAGAAAGTTCTATCATACCTGTTTATTGTTACAGAAAGTTCTATCATACCTGTTTATTGTTACAGAAAGTTCTATCAGTGCAGGTTCTCTATCATACCTGTTTATTGTTACAGAAAGTTCTATCAGTGACGCTTCTCTATCATACCTGTTTATTGTTACAGAAAGTTCTATCATACCTGTTTATTGTTACAGAAAGTTCTATCATACCTGTTTATTGTTATAGAAAGTTCTATCATACCTGTTTATTGTTACAGAAAGTTCTATCATACCTGTTTATTGTTACAGAAAGTTCTATCATACCTGTTTATTGTTACAGAAAGTTCTATCAGTGCAGGTTCTCTATCATACCTGTTTATTGTTACAGAAAGTTCTATCATACCTGTTTATTGTTACAACTTATAACAACTTTTATTCTTCACCACAAGTATACACCGGTCGTGGTAGCTCAGTGGTAGAGTGATTGCTTCGTACACCGGTCGTGGTAGCTCAGTGGTAGAGTGATTGCTCCGGGAGGTGATGAGTTTGACTCTCGCTTCGTGTTATGCCTAAAACCTCTGTACACGTGGGTGATCGCCAAACGCTCGGCATTTAGAAGTCTAGTTTACTGAAACCTTGAGAGACAAATCACTGGTATCATTATATGACAATCAAGTAACAATATATTAGTGAGTGTAGTCATGTGAAAATATTAATTTGACCAAATTTGGAGGATGAACAAACATATATAATCTTTACAAGTTTATCAGGCTCAGTGCCTTTATCAAAATCTTTGCTAAATTACATAATGTTTTTCTGTTTCCTATTGAAAAAAGGTGCACAAATTTAAACATGGATGGTCGAGTAAAATAGTATGTTTATTTGTCGTAGATAATAAGAACATGACATAACAGAATGGTATTCGTCTTCAATTTCGTTTAAATTCTCATAAATAGATTATTACTCATAGGCGGATCCAGAAATTTGTGAAGGGGGGGGGGGGGGTCCTAGCACTTGGTCTTTTAGGTACTTTTAATAACTTCCACCCCTACCCTATCTACACCCTTTGCTTGTGTACATAACATCTTAGGAAGGTCTTGAGAAAGTTCTTATACATGAAAATGTTTAGCTTATATAATTTACTACTTGTTTCCAAAGTTTTCGTCATTCTAATCGCCATACACAGATCTGATTTGCAACAAAATAGAGACAGCTGATTTAAAGGTTATGCCCAATAGACCGGTGGTCTATGCGGCCCCCAGAAGCTCTGCGGTAAATGGTGCAAAATCCTGTATTCTGAGTATTTCCTGGCACTTCTTTTTAACTTTTGAACTGTCTTCTTCTCAAATAAACTTTTATGTTACATATACTTTTTAAGAATTCTTTAGTGATACATGTACTTGTATCTGACGAAAATATCCTGAATGTCTATCAGTGTTTTTATTTATTTCTTATTTATCCTAGAATTAAACAAGAGGTACTGTGAGCAATGCTCACTAAGAATACCCCCCCCCCCCCCCCCCCGCTTACCCCAATCTCCCAAAGGGTATTGTTAATAGGTATAAATTACCTCTTTGCTGAGTGTAAAAATATGGTATGCCTTTGTAGAAGAAAATGGAAGATATAGTCCGAACACAAATCCATGGCATAAACCTATAATTTTGACCTTGAAATCAAAGGTCAAGGTCATAAAGAGGTCATAAATGTACATGACACATAGTATCATGGTGATACACCCATGTCTTATGGTATGACTATGTCAAAACCCTATAATCAATTTTGACACTGAGGTCAAAGTTCATGGTCATATAGAGGTCATGAAGGTACCTGACACATCGTCTCATGGTGATACACTCATGTGTCAAATATGGTATGCCTATGTCAAAGAACAAAGAAGTCATGACAATGACACGAATCCATTGTAAAAATCTTTTATTTTGACCTTGAGTTCAAGGGTCAAGGTCATATAAAGGTCATGAAGGTACTCAACACATCGTCTCATGGTGATCCACCTGTGTGCCAAATATGGTATGCCTAAGTCAAAGAACAAAGAAGTTATGGCCCGGGCACGAATCTGCACAGTCAGACAGACGGACGGACGGACAGACAGAGTGATTCCTATATACCCCCCTGAACTTCGTTCGGGGTGTATAATGATATAGTGGTGTTGATAAATTTGAATGATGCAGTTATATGCAAGTTCCATCCTTTCATATAATTTTGATTCAAAGTCTCGTTAAAATTAAATGACCCTTAAACTTTGTCCTCCGCAAAAATGGAGGGGAGGGGGCGGAACCCCTGGACCCCCTCCCTCTGGATTCAATGTTCAGAGGCGTCTCCATATCAGTGAAAAATTCTCGAGAGGGACGTTAAACAAGATACATCAATCAATGTTCAGGTGAAAAAGTGAACATAAAGAACAGTGACCAATATCATAATTCCTATAAAGGATACAAAATTAAGAATGAGGTGAATCAGGCGTCTAGGAGTAAGCACCCCCTGTTGATCGTTCACTACCACTGTGAACCTTATACATGTATCTTGATCAGGTAAACGGGGTAATCCGTAGTCAAAATTAGTTCGTAAAGAACGGTCTAATAATCGATACGAAGCACGTCAGACACTCTTCGATTTGGTGATAAGTTGTAATATAAATTTTGTAAAGTAGACGTTATAGCGACCATAGAAGTTTCGAAATACGTCCTGTATTTCTGAAGGCCTGAATGAATACGTCAACATGAACGGCCCATTCATCCATACTCATCATTATTAAATACCATAATTGTATGGAGCGCCAGATTAACATATACTCAAATTATTGAAGATATCTTTAATCATTTGAAGATATCATCAAATCAATTATTGCTCTCATCAATTGAATTAATGCGCGCATTAATTAATTATGCAAAATAAAATTAACTATTTGGGGACCAAAACAATAATTGCTTCAGCATCTGCAATTCTGAGAGTCAAATGTATTCAACCGGGGATGACACTAGTCCAGTATGACAACTTCTTCATATCAAAAACCCAAATGCCAGATACAACGCCTCAGAGATACTGCAATATCGTAGTTCATAACGACAATGGTTTCGACCTCCGGCGTAATATGTTTACATTATATGTACGAATGGGCACCGAAACGAGGCTTCCCTATGACGTTAGGAATTTATTGGCCACCTAGAAACCAAAATCATGGACCTGGTCAAGGGACTGAGTCTACCCAACGTTTACTACTGACCAAACAAAAACAACACCCATTTTATCAAAAATCTTGACTCTCGGATAAAAGTGTTTTTTCTTTCATACTTAAAAATAACTCCAGTGCTATTCTGTCTTTAGTAAGATGCAGGTGGTACAATTGTGTGAAATAGACCACAGTGCAATTACCTATCCACTGTTTCACACAACAGTCTATGGAAAGCCAAAGGGTTCAATATTCCATCTTTGTAATCATGTATTTGTTGTTCCTAAATGCGCCATTGGTTCAATGTAAATAGAAAAATGTTAATCGTTATCTTGACATTTGTAATGTATAACGGTATATTCGTCATTTGAATTGCGTAAGATGTAAGTGTATGTTTGTGTAGATGCGTAACAAGTGAATGCATTATTTATTTAATGTAAATTTGAAATTGGGTCTTCGTCATCCGTAGTTGAGTATTTGCACATTGTAGTTTGTTAAGCCTATGCGAGTTGTGGTAAATGTGTTTTGGTAATCCGTCCGATGTTAGTTCGACATTCGCATTTGCGCAATTCAACATTTGTAAATTGTTCTACCATTGTGACGACAGAGGGCGCGCGCTACATCGTATCTTTTGGGAAACAGACTATAGAATCATATAGGAGGACCAGTTAACACTCGGGACTACTTGGGTGTCTAGCACACTCAACATTAACCAGTTGGCGCCAAAAGTCGTTGAAAATGTGCTGCTGAAATAGTTTGATCAGAGACTTGATGTAGAACATTGTTGTAAGCATCAATATAGATGACTGGACTGATTTTTTCCACGATCCATGAGTTTTCTTTAAACAAACAGTGTATGCCATTTAGTAACCATATACCACCAGGGACGTTACATTTATTTGTGCGAGACCAAAAACTCTTGTACATATTTGCTTTGATTGGGATTGATTTTCGTTTTCGCGCCTCTTCCCCACCATTTTTGCATTGCTGTCACTGAAATATGTAATTCACAATATTAAATAGTTAATATGTACGTTGGGTAAGAATTCTAAATAAGGCAAAAACTATTCTGGTTTAATAGGCGTCGGAAAGGGGGGGGGGGGCTAAACCAAGAAAAAAGTTTCTACGTCGTTTGGGGGGGGGGTATTATGTCTATAATGTCTATCTTTGCAAAAAAAAAAGTGTGTGTGGGGGGGGGGGGAGGGGGGCTAAGCCCCTCCCTAGTCCCCCCCGGTTCCGACGCCAATGAGTTTTTATATTTATAAACAAAGTGAATCAGTTATCATTTACCAGCTGTTTTCATTAAATGACAGCCAACCTTGAATGTAACATATTTAAAGTTTTTATGTATTAAATAGACCAGTCGGGCTATTTTTCCATAATTTTTACTAGACCAGTAGCCTGAGCCATGGCCTAGATTTGAATTTTACATTATTTCCACAAGCACTTGTTTCGTATCTGATCAACCCCTTCTTTTTCTCTCCACAAGATAGCTAACTCAATTTCAGACACCCCAATTTCAAAACTCCTATTTTTGTTAAAAATGTATCATTAATCAACATTACCGGGGGTATTTTGATATAGTTTAATTTGAGATACTTTTCTCTTGTCAAAAAAATTGTTCCAGTTGTCCTCTGTCAAGCCTCTTTATTGTAAACCACTCCTTTTGTATGTTTAAAGCAGAGAAAGAAACATCTTTTTATTTCATAGTCTAGCTGTTAAAGGTTATTTATAAACCTTGTTGGCCACATATAGAGTCCTTGTACATATATGTAAATATACGCTTCCTAGACTCTAAATATTTAGAGGATGTAGAAGTACACTTACACTTATTTTTTTTACTCAAAGCAAACACGAGAATAGAGGGGAAACAACTGAAAATCCCATGATACAGTTAATTACACTAAAAAAGAGTAACAATTCCATTTTTAGTGTAACAATTGCCCTGTTAGGGAATTGTGTCCAACCTTTTAAACAGTCGTAGTGATGAACCATCGGAATATTTTTTCATGATTGATAATCAGTATAATCGGACGCACTATAATTGATTAATAATCGATTAATTTCAAGTATTAAATTTGTTTATTATTGAATGAAGAATGAATTGGTAAAAAAAATTTGGGGTGATTTCTGAAATGCATTTTTGATGTATTTTCTATCATTGGATTCATTTATCAAATTAATACTTATGAATTAGTTACATTCACAGAAAATAAATCAAGAAAGGATGAATATAAATTACTTTAAGTTATATTTTGATTAATCAATTATCAAAAATTTTAATAGATTATCTATAATCGGGGGCCCTTTCGATTAGATAATCGAATTTTTCTATTAATCAGTACATCGGAGAAGAAACTCTACTTATGATAAACAGAAGGAATGAAACTCATAGTAAAAATATGGTATGAATTTGCTTATCAAAATATCTTCCTTGCACAAAATAAAATAATTTACCTCGGACTTCGAAAGGCCGGGAAAATAATAGTCTGTTTCCCAAAAGATTCGATGTAGCGTGCGCCCTCTGTCGTCATAATGGTAAAACAACGAACAAATGTTGAAATGCAGTAAACGAATGAGCAAATTCGAATGTCGAACTATCATCGGACGGATTACCAATTTTTTTTACTGTAACTCGCAACTGCAATGTGCAAATGCTCAAATACGGATGACGAAGATCTAATTTCAAATTTACATTGAATAAATAATACGTTCACTTGTTACGCATCTACACAGACATTACATTCCTTTACATCTTACGCCATTCTAATAACGGATATACCGTTATGTACTACAAATGTCAAGATAACGATTAACATTTTTCTATTTTACATTGAACCGATGGCGCATTTAGTAACAACAAATACATAATTACAAAGATAGAATATTGAACTCTTTGGCTCTCCATAACAGTCGGCATAAATCTATGTAACAGCAGAGTTTGATATCAATAATCTCGAGATATGCAATATCGCGAAATCTGTCAGTCAATCTCGAAACGTGCAATATCGGGAAATCTGTCCGTCAATTTCGAGACGTGCAGTGTTTTGAAATCTATTTGTCCAAAAAAAAAACAAAAAAAACCCCGGTCTTTCAGTACTTCTGTGATGCGCGATGAAATGACTGTGCAAATGGTTGCTTTTGAATACTTATAATTTTGCAGACTTGGTTTTAGTTGGCTCAGGTTAGATTTTATGACATTAGACATTTTCACTGTACACATGTACGAGTAAATCAATAATAAAATATTTATTAAGTAGTGTTTATTTTTTATTACAGTCATGTATGTTTATATAGGAAGTGGTCTGTGGACTTTATTTCCAGTTCACCGACACGAGAGGTAAGACCTTGACAGAGTTGCTTCTAAACGGTAGAAGTCAAATTATCATATTATATCGAAGTTCTCCCCGAAAATTGCAAGTGATGTACATAGCATAGTATAAAAAAGAAAATCAAAATGGTGGCGTGATATCCCTTAATGTAAATAGTTATTTTTTAGGAGAAGAATTTGGTCTGTTTGGATGATTGCTTTATTTTTTGGATAAAATCTTTACAAGATCTACAACACTTCCACAACATGCTGAATCACCTACACGATAACATACGATTTACAATGGAAATTAACGAAAATGAATTACCATTTTTAGACATCCTGATTGTAAAGGAGGGGGTGAAAATCATAACAGATCTCTACTAAAAGAATACATATTCCCATCAATATTTGATGTTTAACTCATGCCATCCATCTCACACCAAACGAAACATCCCTTTCAACATGAATTTGCACAATAGTAATAGATGAGGATCGCAGAAATACAAGATTATCTAAACTTAAGATATTTTTATGCAGACGGAAATATCCACCAAAATTAATTGAAACAGTTATACAAAAGGCTAAGGAAACTCCCATCACAGAATTGCGAACTACTAAACAACATGAAGAAACCAACAACAAAATTCCTTTCGTTCTTACACACAACCCGAGAAATCACAACATATTCAAAACAGCCAAGTAGTTATTCCCTATTCTTCAACAATCAGAAACATTAAATGACCTCATTCAGCCCACAGATATACTCCACAGCAGACGTCAACCACCAAATTGAAAAAAATTCTCACTAAAGCCAAATTTACATCACACCCCCCCCCCCCCCCCAAAAAAAAAACCCCAGCAGTCTTCAAATGTGAGGATCCACGATGCGGTACTTGCTAATTTATACAAACCGTCTACTCCATAACTTTCAAAAACGGAATGAACTTCAATGTAAATTCAACTATGACGTGTAAATCTAAAAATCTACTTTATTGCATGACGTGCCCTACCAATCGTAACTACCCGGCTATTTCCGTACCCGCAAATGAACCTCGTATGTGGATCGACATCATCAGAGTTGGTTGCTACGTATACATAAACGTAACTATGACGTCAGAGTCGTACGCTACACTATGAAACGTGAGCTTTCAAATGCATCTAAGATAGCATACACATCTAAGGTATTGTACCACTATCAATTTCCACTTGTATGTTTATAGATTAGAGTGAATAAAACGTTAATGATACCTAAACTGAATTTGTGGTGAAAATCTAAATAACACATTATACAGTCCCGTGGGGATCCGGGGTAGAATATGTCCTCAGTATCCCTTGCTTGTCGTAAGAGGCGACAAAATGGGGCGGTCCTTCAGATGAGACCGTAAAAACCGAGGCCCCGTGTCACAGCAGGTGTGGCACGATAAAGATCCCTCCCTGCTCAACGGCCGTAACCGCCGAACATAGGCCTAAATTTTGCAGCCCTTCACCGGCAGTGGTGACGTCTCCATATGAGTGAAATATTCTCGGGAGGGACGTAAAACAATATTCAATCAACACATTATACAGGGTTTCGGTTCTGGCCTTTTAACCTCATCCACGGGCGCGCTTCCGGCGAAGAAATGCATCGATTTGATGCAATTCTTGCGCCGATCCACGTCCGAGTCTTCTTACCGGTTACGGAAAAAGACGAGCGCGTGATCCGATTGGTGCCCTACATGTGGAGAAAACTATATAGGATAAACAGGAACCAAATTGGCTGACCGTGTTCGTGTACATAAACAACAGATCAGAGATCCTATACAATAAGAAACACACAGTGTATTGCGGACATTTTGATTCGTGCGTGGAAGGCAGTTTTTATATTTTCCCATTTTACAAAGTAAAAGGGGAAAGTGAACAATTACGCAAAACCAAGGAAAACTATTTCATAAAACTGTTTAAGCCGAAACTAAACTGTTAATATTTTTACTTCATGTTATTTAACATGTACATTTTACATAGAATGTCTCCTTTAATGTACAGGAATTTAGAGGCGCTTAAAACTTATAGACTGAACTGTTTAAAATATGTCTGTATAATTCCAATGTTATTTATTACAAGTGTTTTGATTGGACAAAAATAAAACTGAACAAGAGTTTATACATCAATAAATCCGAAAACGCGATGTATTCATACACGCCTGTAAACAAATAACATAGTGCGGGGAAACTATTCAAATTTTTGCAATATTGTTAATGAAGTGAATGAATTGGAATTATAAGAATTAAACATTCTTTTTGAAGAATTTATCGATGTGTAAACTCCAGACATTTTACTCACAAACTTAACATAAAAGTGCTTCGCACTTTTATTCAGTTTGTGAGTAAAATGTCCGGAGTTTACACATCGATAAATTCTTCAAAAAGAATGTTTAATCCTATAATATTTAAAAGTGCCTAACATTAACATTGTATAATGTTCTGACGTCACAATCATGATTGTGTAGCGGTCGGCCGGGTTCGATCACAGGTGGCCAGTTAGCTCAGTTGGTAGAGCACCTGACTAGAGATTCAGGGGGCCCAGGTTCGAATCCCGGTCTGGTCCGTTGCATTTTCTCCCTTTCCTGTTACAATTGTATTATGTTTAACGTTGCCCACATAACGTCACGAGGATGACATCATAACGGAACTTGTTTACATTGTTTAAGGATATGCCAAACTTCCACCAGAGTTCGTTTGCTCACAAACCAAACTCTTTCACATAGGAGAGGTCTATTCGTAGGTAACGTAATGAGGCCTCGACGGGGAGATTGAAGGATATGCGGGACGATGATCACGTGATGATTGCGAATTTATTATAAATTTAGAACCGGACGCAGCGTAGTTAAAGTTTCCCGAGAAAAATCACAATGCTCTACAGACACACTATATGACGTCACAATAAAAAAGTACGTCACGACGTTGTATCGCGGGGAAAATGTCATCATATTTTGTCGTAATTTGCTACCGCTGCCAAGTGTCATGTGTAAATCTGTTGATTGAATTCTTGTTAAATGATAATTTTTATTTCTATTTCATATTGATTACAAGTCTCCCTTTTCATATACATTGTATATATATTATGAATACAGTATGCGCCACAGTATACAGATAGTATACAGCCTATTAGTCACCAAAATCGCTCCTACATGTACATGCAATTTGAATCTAGGCATTTACAAAAACAAAGTCAATCGTACGTAGCCAATGACCCGGTGCAAGTGTAAGATGATGATCGTTTGTTGGTATTTACTATAGTAGTGTGAAATTAGAACTGGACACACATTTCACCGAATCTTGCTTGGGAAACGTACGAACTATTCTGGTGCCTTTATAATCGATCATTGTTTGCGAAAAATAACCCCCCCCCCCCATATGCCGAAGATCGATATTTTTGTCAAATCTTAACGTCCATGCTAGGAATGTTTACTTTTCCCAAGCATTTTCATGTAAATCTAAGTACGTTTTATTTCTCAAACTATTTTATATTACAAAGAACAAGGTACGGTTGTATACATAAAAAGGCCCCAAAAATTTCTCTCTATAAAATATGTCTGGAATTACCTTAATCAGCGTTTTAAGAAAGTAAAATAAATGCCAGGTATACTATGTCAACAAAATCAGAATGATAGTCCTAAATGGATAGCATTATGACATCATGAATAAGACATTTCCCGCCTTTTTCTCAAAATAAGCCTGAAATCTGTCAAATGTCATACAAATTATTGCTCAGGAAAAGATGTGCGCATTTGTCGAGCAAAATGAAAATGATATATATTGTGTATTATTTTGAGATGAAAAACATGCTTCAATATGAATTTGCTCGACGCATGCGCTGTATGTTTTCTAAAAGGAAAACCACCTGAATTTGTGGATATTTTCATTGAAAATGGTATTTTTGCAATTTTATGCCAACTTCAAGCTCTCGTCATATGACACAAATCATTTTGCTGATCAAACTGAGTGAATTTTGGGTTTGCTAAACTATTCCTTAATTGAATGCCAGAATTTGAGCTCCAAGTGAAATCATCAATATTTTGGGCCAGATGACTGTAGAAACTGTACCTACTTCTTATTTTACTAACTTTACGAAACACTGCTGCGAAAATGGTAACTAATGTAATAAATATGATACACGTCGGAAAGCGAGAAGCAGACGTGTGAAAAAGAAAAAAATGCAAAGTCACAACGTGTGCGACACATAAATTCCTTGAAAAATAGGATGGAGACGATCCGAGTCATAAGAGACACTAGCTACATGTACCCTGGCCGCGGAAGTACTTTTGATCTTGTAAACGAAGTAGTAGCTTATATTGACGTTAACTAGATCTAACCCTGTGGTTTGAAGGAAGACGAATTGTAGAGCTAGACGTTTTGTCCAAAGTCATGTATAATATATACATGTATATTTAAAAAAGATTAAAATTTTAATTTGATTTCATTAACTCAATTTTTGTTCCATAATCATGAACATTCTAAATATTTCAATAGGTTCAAAACAAATATAGTTTCTAACAATGTATTCCATAAATCGGGCACAAAGAATTAGCCCCCCCCCCCCCCCCCCCCCCCCCCCGTCTTTGACAGTGAGCATTGTAAAAAAAATGTAGTGAAAATAAATTGGGACTATCCTCTCCCGCATTACTTTTAACAGTAGTTGTACATGAAACGAATATAAGCTTGAAAGTTATTAAAAACAAATATTTCGCCAAGCCTAACCCCAAGTGAACATATCAATGTATAACTTCAAGGACGTCTACCTCAAAATCAAGATTAGCTTCACCCCTTCATATTTTTACAGGAAGTTAGGTATATGAATAGCTTTTAATTGCAGTGTTTGCAAAAATATTCATTGACAAGTTTTTGAGCAGTGCTTCATTTAGTATCTGAACTACACTGTTTTTGAGTACTAATTTCCACCCCAAATCCTTAAATTTTCCAAATTTCTTATTATACGGTCATGTTTAAGCATGTTATTATTAAGCACTGAAAAGGCCACGACACTATTGGTTATTCAAATCTCTTTTCGACGCAACCCGCGTCTTTATCAAGAGACATGATTATATATATCTGCACTTTTCACCTCACCTCTGGTATTTGTGAATATTGTACTTTTCAGGTACCTATAAAACAATGGGATTGACCTTACAAATGTTCATAATTGAAAGGTTTACAATTGTGTCCTTTGATATCTGTCCCATACATTAACACACTTTATGTAACGAGATTAATCATTGAAAAAGAAGTACACATGACCTGAGAATTCTGACAAGCATAAATGCCATCCTTGGAAACCATTCACCTTCTGGTAGTATGATTGACGACACAGATGTAAGGTTTATACTTTATTGAATCATAATCAATGCAGAAAATAGTATAAAGGCCGCATACAATTTGTTTTGTGGGGAAGCCGACCAGTGAGCCCAATTTAACTACCCACGTAGGGGACACACTGGGGGCTTCTGTGAGCATGAACGGGTCTCCGCGTTTTGAGGTGGGTGGAGAGACCTGATTTGGAGATTTACCTGCACTGTAATAGTGACAGCAAGTTAGGGCTTTACCTACATCAACAGATTTTCTAATTGAATTACCAAAGGGATGGATGGGGGTGTGCAAGTTGTATTAGCCGACACATACAATAATCAATACTCAGTATCAATCTCTCCTGATGAGGTACGAGGGCCTTGCGCAAGCGATATTGCTCGTCTTACTTGTACCAGGTTTGGGACCTGCTGGCTGCAAGGCGAATATCATTAATGTATTTGAGCAATTCTTGAGCCTTGTAAGCATGCTTTTCCAGCATGATGCTGGAATAAATTTTAAAAAACTTTTCGATTGGCAAGAACGTGTTAGGTTTAGACTGGGTAATGCACATTTTACCATTGCAAATTTGCAAGTCGCCCAGGGACTCTAAACTGTTTAAATCCGAGGGAGATTTCAGCACCAGTGAGAATTCATATATAAATTGGCCCTCCCAGATTTTGAACTTGAGTTTGCTGGAGATACGTTCCCAAGTAGATCGTGACAGGTTTGTTTGCTGGGCAAGAGGGACTGGTAAAATTGTAAACTGATCTGAGGGTTGAAGTACTCAACCTGGCTGCCTTAACACGTGCCATCCGTTGTCTCCACGTGGGTAGGGGGAGGTAATGCGGGTGCCAACGCAGAGACGACGGACAGAGTGTAAGCATCCTCCGACTGGTTGGGGTGGGAATCACCAGATTGGTCAACCTGGGTGGTGGTGGAATAAGGGAGGGGGGGGGGTAAGGTACAACCTCCGCAGGCCGCTCTGGCTGCCTCTCTGATCGGAGCCTCCTTCGAATCCCCCATCCCCAGGAAGGGTGCCAATTGTGTGACGGCGGCGTTTGGACAGCACGTTCCTCTCTGGGGTTCTAACTGGTGGCATTGATATTGATTAGCCGGTTATATGGCGATGGATCATGCAGATGTCGGCGGATTAAAAACTCAAACTTTTTGGCAAAGTAATTAGTGTTGATGCAAGTCACTTCCGATGTTGCAGAAATTGATTAGTTTGTACCGATAACACCCGCACTAGACAGTAGCAATTGAATGTAAATATTAGAACGATGCAAATATTGTGCCCAAAATTAATTTGGACTATTTAATATAAAATCTAATAATCCTGATAACTATTATTGAATAGATGAACAATGGGGCTTTAATGAATATTTGAAGGTATGTTTAGACACAAGTATAGTAGGAAAATATGTTAAGATTTTTTTTTTATATTAAATTTATGAGACAGCAACTCAAGAGTACAACAATATAAGGCCTCAACCGTGCGCAGCTTTTTGTGCGCCGTAAATCGAAGGTTTTTATAAGGGGTGGATCTGTAGCTCTGTTATGTCAAAATATTTTTTCAGAGAGCTACAGTTCTGCAGCTAGATATGAATATACTAGTAATCCCAGCTCAAGCAGACTGTCATCTTCTGGGCACACTTTACTGTTACACTACTGAAATTCCCTACTCCTGAGTTAGAGGCTGTATAGAAAAAGTTAATAATAACGGACAATAATCAAACTAATTGAAACCGTGTTGGCTAAACTGTATTAGCGGGTTTTTCGTTATATTTTTTTTAACTTGTAGTTTGTGAAGAATTACCGCTTGATAACATATCTCCAGTCTTCGTAAAAATAATAAAAAATATTATTATAAGATTGAATAATCCCTAGCTCTCTAATTGGCTGAGATCCAACAATGTAGAAATCATACTACGTTATGTTTACCTGCACGTGACCTTCCAGGTGAACATAAGGAATTATTTTTTCCACATAGGACCAAAAATAGACCTTCCAGGTGAACATAAGGAATTATTTTTTCCACATAGGACCAAAAATAGGTCGTTGAAACTTACAATTAAAGCAAAAAACAATCTTGAAGGGTTTTTTAATCATTTAATCATATAATACAACAATTATTGCTGTTTTTGAGGTCAATACGATGATTTAGCCACCTTCGAAGTACAATATTCACCTCGCCCTTCGACGGTCACATGCCAGAGATGACAAAACTTTTTATTATACCTCAGTATGAGAATTCTATGCAACGCGTAATCTGATTGGTCTAGATGGTCACATGCCAGGGATGACAAAACTTCATATCTCCCTCTCAAACATCATATCTCCCAATCGTAACTACTCGGCTATTTCCGTAACCGCAAATGAACCTCGTATGTGGATCGACGTCATCAGAGTTGGTTGCTACGTATACATAAACGTAACTATGACGTCACAGTCATACGTTACACTTTGAAACGTGAGCTTTCAAATGCATCTAAGATATTATACACATCTAAGGTATTGTACCACTATCAATTTCCACTTATATGTTTGTGTATTGTGTATTAGAGTGAATAAGACGTTAATGATACCAAAACTGAATCTGTGGTGAAAATATAAATAACACATTATTCAGGGACTCGGTTTTGGCCTTTTAACCTCATCTACGGTGGCACTTCCGGCGAAAAAATGCATCGATTTGATGCAATTCTTGCGCCGATCCACGTCCGAGTCTTCTTACCGGTTACGGAAAAGGACGAGCGCGTGATCCGATTGCATATCTCCATATCATATTTACCCCTTGGGCAGCCTCGTGCATTTTCCATAAATTTAACGTCAAGGTAGACGAAGTGTATTGTGACGTCACAATAAGTCCGAGTCATTCTACGTTCATAGTTCGTAAGGCACAAAATATTCGGGTCTCTGATACACAGTTGAATCGCATGGTTTTGGTTGATACAAAAACAAGCAAGTAAATTAGCATTCAAGGAGAATGGAAATACAAAAACTGGTTATCATATCACTGTATTTCGTTGTTTGTACCTTCTACCGTAATACGTTGACGGCGCGGTGTTACCGTTAGGACGATCTCAACTACATCCAATAGTTTACGCCAGCACCGTTTCTGGTTTTAAATATTAGTCACGGTTTATGGGGGATACTGAAAACGCTTTATCAATTAGACGCTTGAAGTAAACAATGGTGAAATATTGTTGTGTTCCACTTTGTGGTGGTTTTGGGGGTCACAAGTTTCCTACAGATCAGGAATTACTCTTGAAATGGAGGGTAGCAATCAAACGGATGGATAGGAAAACAAAAAAATTATGGAACCCAGGAAAAGAAGACGTTGTTTGCCATATACACTTCACAGAAGGTGACTACAAAATCACCGAATCAGGTTAGATCTAGGTTCTATCAATCAGTTATATTAGCTGCATTGTCAATTGATTTGTTGAATTCTTTGAATTTTTCCTTCTTTCAAATATTGATTTTATAAAGTTTCTTCATGTTGTCTTGTATTCGTGTATTGATAACGTTCTTTTTATATTCTTGAATGCGTTGCTTTGTGGTATTTTTTTTTTTTTACTCTTTTTCAGGTACAGCTACTGATATATGGTATGTATCACAGTATTCATTTAAGATAATATTAGGCTATATGACGAGACATATACTGCTTTGATAAAACGTTACAGGATGAAAGAGTGCTATGATACCATATATAATTATATATATATATACACACATATAACCAGCTGAATCCTGGTCTCCACACAATCTAATTAAAATTAGATCTTCAATCCACTCCCCAGTTTTCGATACGCGACGTATCGAAAACTAGGGAGCGGATGAAAGATCTAATTTTAATTAGATTGGGTCTCCACATTAACAATCACCATTTTCTGGTGTTATTTTCATATATTTGGTGCCCCCCCCCCCCCCTAATATTTTTTTTTACAGTAGAAGTGACTGCTAAAAATGCAAGGTTGAATTTGCTACATGACTATTTATGTAAATCAATTATAACAAATCTAGTTTATGATTAGCGAATCTTAAGCTTTTAAATATAAAGTATAACTTACAACCAACATTCCTGTAACATATTCATTTTGTGACAGGTGAACGAAGACGACTGAAGTATGGAGCTGTGCCTTCTGTTTTTGACTTCAAGAATACCAGTAGTACCCAGGAATCTGACAGAGCTAAGCGAAAGAGGTTGCGAGAGTCTACTCAAGATACATGTACTCCAATGATTGAAGACCTGCCCATATTTAAGAAATGAACATCACTTTTGAGCTGTTCATGGTCAGTATGAACGGATTTGGATTTGAGGCAAATTCTGCCTCAAATCCAAATCCGTTCATATTGACCATGAACAGCTCAAAAGTGATGTTCATTTCTTATATTTACTGTATATTCATTTACTAAAATACCGTTTGTTTACATTATTTCTATTTTGTTGCATAAAAACGAACTCCTACATGTAGCCTCTGTCACAGTAGTTATTGTGACGTACGTCAACACATAGACATGACGTCACATTTCGTCTCGCCCTGCCTTTTATCAACATTGCAAGGTGTATTGTATTTTGGAGATAGGAGACCGCAAGATTGGGATGATAATCCATGCAAGTTCACAATCTTAATCCAAAGGTGTGACTTGCGAGATCTTTGTAACAGATGTTTTATTTCTTTCAAATCATTACGTTCTCTCAGTCGCGTGCTTTAAGCAAGTTCATAATCCCATAGTCAATGTGAACGGATTGTGTCGCGCGCTAAAATTGGTTGGTTCATAGAGGAAAATGCGATTTGTAATATAAATATATATGGATGAATTGATTGTACATCATGAAGTTGTCGTAGATCAGTCATCTCCAAGTATGTCCACATCCAGAAGAAATGTGCTGAGAAAGAAATCCAGTGACATACCTACCTTAGGTAGATTTTCAATTAAAGGTATGAAACTGGACACTAAGATGATTTCTTATTACACTGGTTTGTATGGTGTCCGGATAGGGCCATTTGCAAAAGTGTGACTGCGCGTTAGTCACAACACGCCGTCGCGCCAACAAGCAACGCGCCTTCGCGCTCTCACGCCAACAAGCAACGCACCTTCGCGCAGACAAGCAACGCGCCTTCGCGCTCTCACGCCAACAAGCAACGCGCCTTTGCGCAGACAAGCAACGCGCCTTCGCGCTCTCACGACAACAAGCAACGCGCCTTCGCGCAGACAAGCAACGCGCCATCACGCCAACAAGCAACACGGCGCGAAAAAAGAGTAAAAAAAAAAAAAAAATACCACAAAGCAACGCATTCAAGAATATAAAAAGAACGTTATCAATACACGAATACAAGACAACATAAAGAAACTTTATAAAATCAATATTTGAAAGAAGGAAAAATTCAAAGAATTCAACAAATCAATTGACAATGCAGCTAATATAACTGATTGATAGAACCTAGAAGGTGTGTTGCTTGTTGGCGTGAGAGCGCGAAGGCGCGTTACTTGTTGTCGTGAAAGCGCGAAGGCGCATTGCTTGTCTGTGCGCAGGTGCGTTGCTTGTTGGCGTGAGAGCGCGAAGGCGCATTGCTTGTCTGCACGAAGGCGCGTTGCTTGTTGGCGTGAGAGCGCGAAGGCGCGTTGCTTGTTGACGTGACGGCGTGTTGTGATTAAGGCACAGTCACGCTTTTGCAAATGGCCCTATCCGGACACCATAGGTTTGAATGCCAATGATCATTTCATGCTTCTCTTGGGCCAGCAGCTTTTGACTTGGATTACAAATGTGGCTTATTAAGTCCACAAGATCAATAGTTTTTATACCCCCTGCAACAAGTTTGGGGGGGGGGGGGGTATACTGGAATCGGGTTGTCCGTCTGTCTGTCTGTCCGTCTGTAGACGCAATGGTTTCCGGGCTCTAAAGCATTATCCTTTCCACCTACCGTCACCATATCATATATATGGACTACCTATGGGATGAAGATGTTCCCTATCGATTTTAAGGTCAAAGGTCAAGCGCACTGGACATCGAAGTAGCAATATGGTTTCCGGGCTCTAAAGCGTTATCCTTTCCACCTACAGTCACCATATCATACATATGGACTACCCATGGGATGAAGATGTTCCCTATCGATTTTGGGGTCAAAAGGTCAAAGGTCAAGCGCACTGGACATTGAAGTAGCAATATGGTTTCCGGGCTCTAAAGCGTTATCCTTTCCACCTACAGTCACCATATCATACATATGGACTACCCATGGGATGAAGATGTTCCTTATCGATTTTGGGGTCCAAATGTCAAGCGCACTGGACATCGAAGTAGCAATATGGTTTCCATTTAAATTCTTTAACGGCTTTTTTCATCGCATGGAGATGCTGTGTTCCTAGATAATCCATTTCTCCCTACAAACGAGAATACCCAAGGTTTGTCATGCCATTTGTTTTTTACACTCAGAAAAGAGGTAGTTTATAGCTATTACCAACACCCTTTGGGAGATTGGGGTAAGCGGGGGGTATTCTTACTCTAATAAAACTCAGACAAGCAAATGAAGATGTGGAACTTACTATACTCTTTAAAGTTTGTGAATCTACTGTTTCTAAAATTGTAACAACTTGGATTAACTTTTTGTATTTTCAATTAAAAGAGTTAGAGGAACAATTCTGGCCTTCTAAAGAAATCATTAAACATATATATGCCAACAGATTTTGCTAAAAAGTTTCCCAATACACGCGTAATATTAGATGCAACCGAGCAACCAATTCACAAACCATCAAATGATGAGGCACAATCCAAAACTTGGTCTTATAAACACAAAAACACGTTGAAAACCCAGGTAGGTGTAACTCCAAATGGAGCAGTATCATATGTATCCTCTACTTATGGGGGCTCTATGTCTGACAGACAAATCATTGAACACTACTCTGCTAGATGTAGGCAAATTTGATGCTGGGGACAGCATTATGGCAGATTGGGGAATTCTTGTTCAAGATTTATTTGCGAATCAGAATGTTTTTATTAATACACCTACGTTTTTCAAGGGCAAAAGCCAACTTGACCCCGAAGAAATAGTTAGAGATAGGCGAGTTGCCTCAAAACGTATTCATGTAGAGAGGGTGATTGGGCTTGCAAAGAGGTTCAAAATTTTGAAACATGAGCTACCAATGTCAAAAATCCCTCTAGCTTCCAGAATTGTGTATATTTGTTTTATGTTGTCAAATTTTAGGAATTGCATTGTTGATAAAAGTGCTTAAACATGTGCCAGTAGTATATCAAAATGTACATGCATACATGTCTAAGGTTAATAAATGTATGCCCTGCACATACAGTGAATCCCTGGAGAGTTGTGTTCGTATTTCTGCTTACAAGTTTTAGATGTATTGTAGTAATTAGGGCTATACGGACTGTGGATATCGGCCTGGATAGCTCAGTGGTTAGAGCACCTGACTAGTAATGCAGGGGTCCCGGATTCAATTCACGGTCCAGCCAAAGATTTTGTCCTCTCTCCTATAGTACATTTGGTGCCGTTGACCACCCTTGGTGGTAGACTACCAAGGGCGAAATGAACCTGGGTTGAGATTGGAAGACAATTATAAAAAAAATATATAATTGATCTTAAGGAGGGAGGAATGTAGTAATTAGGGCTATACAGACCGTGGATATCGTTCTGGATAGCTCAGTGATTAGAGCACCTGACTAGTAATGGAGGGGTCCCGGGTTCGATTCCCGGTCCAGCCAAAGATTTTGTCCTCTCTCCTTTACTACAGTATCGTACATTTTTTGTATCCTTTATGCAACATGTGCTGTCAATATTCAAAGGGGTACAAGGATCTTGGTAGACATATCAACTTTTAAGTGTAAAAGCTATTTACTTTGAAAGGGTCAATGTACAATATCTTTTTTAAAAAATCAATTTAAAAAGTT
This sequence comes from Ostrea edulis, assembly GCF_947568905.1. Taxonomy (NCBI): domain Eukaryota; kingdom Metazoa; phylum Mollusca; class Bivalvia; order Ostreida; family Ostreidae; genus Ostrea; species Ostrea edulis. The sequence goes on from NC_079168.1 coordinate 4,555,132, forward strand.
TAACATTTTATATAACCAACATCTATGCATTGTTACATGTATATTGTCAATACAGAACATTTCATATCACGGATATGCAATGTATTTCATCTGAAATTGATTGGCATTCTGGGCAGAAACTTAGGCAAAAAAAAACCCATAAAGAATCATTTGCAGACTCTAATCAAATCATGAATACAAAAAATAAGATTCTGCATAAAAAAAATGAACTGTCTCGATAAATCATTTGGAAGAAACTTTTACACAAGTTTGCATGTATGCTTCCACTTTACAGCAAGGATAACAAGTACATGTATGGCATGAAAAATTTATCATAGAATACATCAAGCTTTGGAAGAAGAGAATTCTGGCAACATTCTAGATCAATATGTACTTTCTGGATGAACAATCTTTGAAAGTGTATACACCGAAATAGCAAATTGGGGGGGGGGGGGGGGGGGGGGGGGTGGCAATAAGCATTTGGTCTTGTATTTGGAAAAAATATTTAGAGGTGGGTTTCAATTGCATTTCACCAGTTACAGAGTCCATTGTTAGAAATGGGAAGTACTTTCCAGGCAAAATCTTCTCAAAGCGACCAGCAAAGGGACATTTGACTTCAATTAGTGTATCATTGCCAACGAGTCCATCCGGTGATGCCCCCAAGTAAGGTCGATCCATATCAACAAAGAAACCACATCTTTGAACACCTTGGCCAGTCTCTCTTTCAAAGGATCTGTAATGAGAGATAAAAATAAGAAAAGGCATATAATACATGTAAATAATGATTTATTGATTTGACCAATGCTTAGATAGAGCGTTAAGATTTACAAACCAGGTCTCTGCTGTACATGTGATTGTCTGACTAGCTCACACTAAAACATACCTAATAGCACGTGTCTCGTAGGTACGTCCATGGACTAGAGCTTCACTGCGAAATACAGCAGCAGAAGGCTGGTAATGAGACTCGCAGAGTTTCTGCCTATTACGCCTGTCTGTAGCTAAACAGATATCTCAAAATCTTGAGGCTGTGATCCGCCATGATCTCTCCTTGAACCAATTATTTGAGCTGGCTTGTCCACGTGTCTGCTCCTCAATGGCAACTACTTTATCTGCTGTAACCTTTCAAATTTGTATATTAACAAAAACTATATATCTTGTACTGTGTTTTGTAGTATAAAATTGCATGGTATTAGTAATACATATGAACATGAGAAAAAAAATCCTTGCAATCAATTTACATTGCACATTATATCTTATTTTAACACATATACAACATTTGCACAAATGTCATAAAATTTAATTTTGTTGAAATGCAGTTTGAGCCAATTAACAAAAGACCTACCTCAACAGCTCGTTGAACCCAATACTCTGTGAAGGGTCTTTCCAAATAATCATGGTCCAATACTGCTGCCTAGTGAAACAAAAGGTGTTACAGTTTGTTTGTTATTAAAAACTTTATTTTATATGTGCAGTTTTACCCATTACTACTTACTGCTTTAGATTAACAGACTTATAATTTTAAAATCAACATTTTATATGAATTACTAATATAGCTTGCTGTAAGTTCACTAGCGAGATACTTTTGACTTGACGCTGCTCATAATTAGCGATGTACAGGGACATTAAGTGAGATTCTTGCTTGTGCGAGTAATGCATTTTCATGCTTATGTTTACCTGAATATTTGCTTTCTCGATGAGATATCTGTATGTCAGATTGTCTGAGGTCTCTACACAATGGTTTAAGACCATATTGCGAACCCTATCCGGGTAACCAGCCACACCTTTTAGATGTTCAGAGCGGGGATCATTTAAAAAATCATCAGTCAGATTCCGCTTCCTGGGCAGATCTTCAGCTTTGACTGGTGAACCTATATCAAAATTTGAATATGTTACACATGTGGAAAAAACACTGGAAATAAATTATTGTACTTCATTCAATATATGGTCATAAAACTATTGTTTCTGTTCATCAAGGAACATCACATAATATTCATGTATTTTTACCCGAGTATGAATGTTTGGGTTTATGAAATGTCTACAGGTTTTCTGTGCATGGTTTCTGAATCCTCAAACCTTTTCCTTCAGAAAAAGAGAGTAAAACTAAGGCAACAGCAGCAAGATGCTTGCAAGTTCCATGGGGACCTCGTCCTGCAGGACACTCACAATGGCTGTTCAAGATGTCTCCCGAGTTTTTGTCAAATTTTAATTTGAAGTTGTATGTTACCTTTAATTTGAAGTACATACATGTATTCTGAGTAATATGATTTTTTAAAGTTATTTTTACAGAAATATCTCAGTACAAAGTAATAAAATAAGAGAAAATAACAATGATCACATACATGGTACATGTACAATTAGTACTACAATGTATATTATATTCACAAATTAAATGTAATACTTGCCCTTGTTTTCATGGCTGCGCCAACAATGCCTGTAAAGAACAGGGAATCATCTTCCTTTAAATATGACACAGCCAAGACTCTATCACTTTCAACAAGCAGCCTTCCTTTCTCGATAGCCTTGCCATCACCAGTGCTTTGTCTGTCACCTACACATAAGTACAAGCTCATGATTTTATAATTTATTTACTCATAAACACATAATTATATATATGTACAAATTATTTTATAAAATATTGCACATTCATTAAATGACTCCTAATGTTAAATGTTGTTCTTAATCATATGAGTAAATTATATGAACAAACCTGCTAATCTATGTACAAAATACATGTCTATCTGCTCAATACATATCTCTGAGATTTCTTCTTTATGTGATTCCTGGAGCTGTTGAAATCCCCTCGTTGGCCAATCAACTTCCAAAGGCTCAGGTATTTGAATTGGGTCATTCTTGAAATCTTTATTTCTATCATATGCCTTAAGCCTACAATAAAGTATTGTACAATGTCCACTTCCCATAAAAAAATATTAGGACAGGTACCAAGACGTACTAGTACTGTACATGTCAGTGTATGCCATTGTATCATGTATTACAATAACAATAGTCCGTATAGTACTATAATTATTACGTATAATTGATGACATAAATATAACTTATATCACATTAATTTATTGAGTTTTGAGGCATTTTGATAAAAGAATTGTCGCACTAAGCATCAAAACAACCTCTAGGCATAATCATGCCGGCGTAAACATCCTCCGTCGTCTGCATAGGTGCAGAGCTACGAATTTGTTGAAATATTACAAACGAAAATAACGGCTATGAGGTATGAAAATACATACCTGTCTATAAGGTCGGTTTTTCTGCCTCTCGTGGTGGCTCCTTTTTTCTTTAACTCGTATTTGAGTCGAGAGACGGAAAACTTTACGTAAGTTTCTCTTTCCATTTCAGTGTCTACAAGCGTCTAAGTGAAATAAAGCGTTTTAAGGGATACCCCCATAACGACATAAATTTTAGAACCGGTAACGGTCGTCGGCGAATACCATTTATAGATGAGCGGACTCCAATTTCAAATGCACTTTTGAGTCTTGCTTTGTTTCGGTATAATAAACAATTTATTGCATGAATGTTCGGGAGATATGAAGATTTATTCACCTAAGAAAAATCATATTCCCCGAGGGCAACGCCCTTGGGGAATATGATTTTTCTTGGGTGAACAAATCTTCATATCTCCCTCACTATCATGCAATAAATGTATAAAATAAAACCATTTCCAAAAGAGCTTTCAGTCACAATGAGTAATTTCAAAACAGGAGTTTGTGCCGAAACAAACAGCACGGTGACAGCTCAGAATAAGCATTTGCTATCCAAAAAAATTGTCTACTTTTAGTGATAATAAGAATTGTCAGAAGACAACGTACATTTTAGCTCGCCGGGAAATGTGACTCTACTTAATAGCCTATCCTCCTTAGTTCAAAAGATATAACCAAGGCTAATGAAGGTTTTTGAAAAGTAGGTCAAAGTTCAAGGTGAAACATTTTGTACCAAATAAAAGGTCTGGTCATGAGGAATCTATTTGTGAAATATCAAAGTCCTATCCTCCTTAGTTCAAAATATATACCCAAGCTTAAGATTAAAGTTTTTCCATAAAGTGTGCCGCCGACACCGAATTCTCGACAATACATGTAGTTCTTTGGACATTTGTTCCGGCGAGCTAGAAATATCAAAAGAAGATTATCTGTTTATACTCTTTAATTACAAACAAGAAGGTAGATATTTAAAACATACAACAAAGAATCAGTGTCCTGTTTCTGGTGCGAGTTATTTGAGCCATAATTACAATATACTTTATTCCATTCTCTAAAAAGAGTAATCATACATGTATACTGGCGAACTACACATTGTAAATTCTGTGAGTAAATAGAAAGTCAGAGTATGAGACAAATCGCAAGCGAAAAAATCAAATTGTTCAATAATCCGATGTATTAGTTACGTATTAGTTTTTCATTTTCTAAAATAGAAAGAAATGATAAAAGATTACCTGACAACCTGTGCCAACTTTTTTCTATACTTACGACTTTGGGCGACTTCAGTATATCCAACCTCCAACCCGACAACATCAAACCCCCTCCCCATGCTGTGTTAAAGATGGTGCTTTAGCTTTTCTCTTAAAATGCCAGTCCTAATATCATTTCTGTTAAGCGAGATTTCCTTAAGCTATATATCCCTATCAAACAAGAGAAAAATTGATTTGCACATGTCGATCGATCTGCCAGTGGACCAGGCGGTGTCCGCTCATTATCTTGTAATCATTATGCCAAACATCAAACTTAATACTCTGGTTAAACATAATTAGCGGGTGATCCCATTAATTAATGTAGCCTTAGTCCAAAAGTCAAAACCCTTTCTGATTTTAGGGTCACCTTTCACATAAAGTCATGAAACTTCATAAGCAAATTGATTAAGTATATAACCCTTATTCCTTTTCATGTCCACGGGTCACCATGAATTTCAATATTTCAGTTGGGGGAAGGGGCATATGATTTACAAACATGTTTTTTGTATTATTCTTGTGTTGATGATAATTAGACGCATTAATTACGACGGCTCCAACTTATACATAACGTACCATTTACTTATACATGTACCAAGATGTGGAAATAATACATACAACAGTGAACAGATTCACAGAATTCTTTACTTCACAACACAATATCCCAGATTTACTCAAAATGTCGTACAAGATACAATGTTCACACACTTATTACTCACGTAACAACATGTCAGGGCAAGTGAACCTGAAATTTCACAATGATTTTTATTCATGTTTTGAGTTCATTCGTTTTTCATTTGGTGAAACTTTCATTTGTTTGTGTATTCTTGGTGGACATATTGAGAGGGATTTCCTCAGTAACGTCCTCAGGGTCCACGATCATATGAGTGGTTTGAGCAATTCCGTGTGCATTTCCATTGTCCTTCTCTTGATCTTTGGTCAAATGAAATATTTTTAAGCACTCCAGGCGAATTGACTTGTCCATTGCCCCGTAGACGATTGGATTGCAACAATTACCTATTGCAAAGAAAACCGTAATCGCCACATAAAAATCGGCACTTAGTTGTAATTGTTTGTCAATGGACCGCACTATTCCGTAGGGCAAGTATCCGATCACTATCAAAAGAAACACCATTCCAAACATCTTTGTAATCTTGATTTCCCGCTTTAGCCACTCCTTTTGGCGCGAAACTCTAAACGCTATTGATGATTGGTGGACTTTAATAAAAATGGCTATGTAGCAGACGACGAGAATGATGGATGGGAGGATCATTAGAAAGACAATGACGAGGAGGTTGTAGGGGCCGTGATTCTTCTTAACGATGCATCGCAATAGTCTAGATTCATAATACGCCATCTGTCCTAGCGATGGTTGTGCTAAAAACAAGAGAGGTATTACTCTAGCAAACACTAGAACGAAACACGTGTACGCTCTCTTGGATATTTTCTTGTAGAAGTCATTAAATACGACAACTATTAGTCGGTGAATGGCAATAAGCCCCGTATGCCATAATGAGGAACCCATAAACAGGACCGTAAAGTGTGTTGCTAGTTCACATCCTAATATACCAGTAGGAAATTTCCCCAGAAAATAGGATAGCATCACCAGATTGTTATTGAATCCGAGGTTTATTATGTCGTTGATACAGAGACTAATAATAAAAATGTTAATGATATTGCTCAAGTCTCTCTTTGTAAAGATGACTATCAGGATCAGTATATTGGCAAACAAACCCCACAACAGAACAATCAGCATGACAATGCCGCCGATGTATAGGGCCGTGTTGGAAGGACCAGCAACATCCGAGGCGTTGTTCGTAGAGGCGTTTGTTGTAGTGTTCAAGTAGGAAAGCGCTTCGTACACTTCGTATGTCAAATTATCCATGGTACTGACAGCTGTCATTTTCGTTCTTTAGTCTGAACTAAATCCCAAATACCGTCGATATAGAATAGAACTCAGGCATATTGGTATTTTAACTTTTTCGTATGAATGCATGCGTGAATATCCATACTCAATGGCCTCTTTCTTAGAAAACGTTGCTGATTCATTATTACTTCAAATACGTTTTTCCACATCTTTACATATTAAAAGTTTCATTCGCAATAATTATTTGTGTTGTAAGACTAAATTGCAATCGCTCCAAGTAATATGACGACGGGCGCAGAAAACAGTGGGATACATTGCTGTTCTTGGATTCGATATTTTTGTAGAGATAAAGTTTCACGAAGGCTATCAAATGACGTGAATTGTATTCTTTTTCGATGTGACTGACAAATAACAAAGGTACCGTAATCCCTCCGGATGGCAAGATTGATGGTTTCCCAGATTTGGATTAATGTTTCAGCTGCAAAGAGATTAAAATTATTAATTATCATAACATTCCAAATTAATTCCAGTTTAAATCTTACGTCAATGAAAAACATCTAGAGGAGTTCTACAGCTAAATATATATTTTCGCTAAGCAAACCAACACTGGAAGATTTCAAGTCCAGTTTCCTTCAAAGTGACATTCCCTATAGGCTGAGTTCTTTGTTGTTTTACCCTTTCGCTCGTGTAAAGACGTCACCAGCTTCTAGGTTTGTTTTTACCTATGCTACGGCCAAAGCAGAGCAAGTTCTTTATCATGTCAAGTTATTCAACGCACCTATTGTGTGGATGAATTTGACACTCCCGTTAGCCAATAAAAACCTTCGTCTTATTTGTGAACTTCAATATCAGAATATTTGCTGATTACCGTTTTTGGTTAGACATTATGTCTTTTGTCATTATAACCTTGAACTTTACCATGAAAGGTGAAAATAACGAACAGTGATCAATCTCATAACTCCTATAAGCAATACAAAATAGAGAGTTGGGCAAACACGGACCCCTGGATATACCAGAGGTGGGATCAGGTGTCTAGGAGTAAGCATCCCCTGTTGACCGGTCACACCTGCCGTGATCTGGTTGCAAGTTGAGATACATGTAGTTTTAAGATCTAAAACTAAAGGTAATCCGTATGAATCGCCACGGTCTTTATCTTTTGCAGACCATCTTGTTGACAATCATGACTTCTACCGCTTGTCCACAATTTCTGCAGACCTTGTCGACAATCATGACCTCTACCTTCTGTAGAAAAGCTTATACATAAGCATGTTGCTTTTGTAAGCATGGACTTCAAGAGTTAAAAGTAATCCATATTTGGGATCCAAAGATACAGCATATTCTGCAAAATTATATTTACTAACACGAAAAGCAATCACGATCTGTCCCATCCTAATGGAATTAATACCCCGAGGAACTAATATAAGATTGGGGTCTAGATTTGAGACATAACATATTCGGAGCTCAGTCCAGGAATTATCCATATACTGTAGCTACAGATTTGACATCAAGGGGGATTTTGTTTTTAATTTAAAGAAAGGGGAATTGTCTTAAACATGGGCATATTATGTTGCATCTGCACTGTGTACTAAATTATGGCCTGGAAATGATTTACCCAGGTGACAAGGTGATTTCAAGTTAGGATTTCGACAACTATGTACATGTATGTGAGAGAGGAGGTCATTGAATCTATAAAAAAAAGTTATCGAAATTGCATGCATTTTTTAGATTTATGCAGGCAACCTCGCAACTATGTGACTTTGATTGCATGCTATCTTCGAAAATGAATACTCGCTGTAGTTTTTTACACTGAGGAAGGTATAAGTAAAACAATTTATATGGCCTTAAAGATACATTGGTATCGGAACTGATAGACTGAAAAGACAACGGAGAACCCTGGGACACTTTTTCGGATGAATGTGCTAAATTCAAACCCATCATGCAGTCGCTCTGAAGCCCGACACTGAAGCGACACGGTAGAAGACCGCCATTTATGTGTATCAATAAAGTACCGATTTCACAATGATAATGTCTAACAATTTTTATTACATCTTCAATCCTGCCACAGTCTTTGTCATTTTGACTGGGTAGACAATCCATGTTCAGATCATTTAACAACATATCTTTGTTTAATGTTTATTTTTTAACACTTTAATATTCTATTATAAAATATGTCTGGAGCTTGTCAATTTCCAACGCATTATGCAAATATTGATTCAAAACCTACCAAAATTACAATTGTTAGTCATGTAATTTTTATTCTTTTTGTCTGTTGATCATATCTATTATATAAATATAAGGGCCCCATTGGAAATAAGCTAATTTAAGCTTTTATGGGTTATCCTTGGGTTATTGTATCATCATATGTCATGTTATTCATACAGTTACTTATTCTTTAACTGTTATAAGTGCATATTGCTATAGATTATGCCAGGTTTAATTTATTATTTCAAATTCATAATCATGATATTCTGTGATATTTTATACCAGAATAAAATGAAATGAAAATATTGTTCTTGAATTGCTTCTTTCGTTTGATTTCTACTCTTATGCCGTGACTGGAAACTTTGAGAGAACTGAATAGCAACCTTCGCGTCATCATCGAATTTTCAAAATATAAAAGATTCAATAAAACAGCGGCTTAAGAAATATAATTATTTCAATAATGTAGGCGTGGCAATGCACTATTTACATTAAGCTTAAGACTGTACCGACGTATAACTGTTCTTCCCACAAAGGCTGGTGTAAGGGAAGTAACTGTATGATCGCTTCCTGTAGATTAATAAAGTAAAACCAGTGAATTGTATATAACAAGATGATGGATTTGCCATCGACTAAATGTATTCATACGGTTATAGAATCGTATTGCCAAACACATCCATGTCACGCAGAGTGAGCGATTTTGTTTCCTGAGTCTAACTATTCGTTCGATGACAACTTCTTGAATTTCTGCAGACTAGATATAAACAACAATTACTTTTCCCTGAACGATCGCGCAAACTCATATGTTGATATCGAAACAAACATCGTAAACCCTAGGGGGTGAACTGTACAATCGGACTTGATTACCATAAACATCCGCTGTAATTCTTTACACAGTCCCGAGGCAGGAGCTGTAGATGATAGCAAAACACTTCCTCATTCCTGTCTGGCACTATGTATGTTGTTTAAAAATCCAATATTGTAAAGATCTATTGGAATGATAAGTCTATGTAAGCTGAGGACGAGCAGTATCTACACAATGTATATTACATCATTACACGTGAGCTGATGACGAGCAGTATCTACACAATGTATATTACATCATTACACGTGAGCTGATGACGAGCAGTATCTACACAATGTATGTTACATCATTACACGTGAGCTGATGACGAGCAGTATCTACACAATGTATGTTACATCATTACACGTGAGCTGATGACGAGCAGCATCTACACAATGTATGTTACATCATTACACGTGAGCTGATGACGAGCAGTGTAGACACAATGTATATTACATCATTACACGTGAGCTGATGACGAGCAGTGTAGACACAATGTATATTACATCATTACACGTGAGCTGATGACGAGCAGTGTAGACACAATGTATATTACACCATTACACGTGAGCTGATGACGAGCAGTGTAGACACAATGTATATTACACCATTACACGTGAGCTGATGACGAGCAGTATCTACACAATGTATATTACATCATTACACGTGAGCTGATGACGAGCAGTGTAGACACAATGTATATTACACCATTACACGTGAGCTGATGAGGAGCAGTATCTACACAATGTATGTTACATCATTACACGTGAGCTGATGACGAGCAGTGTAGACACAATGTATATTACATCATTACACGTGAGCTGATGACGAGCAGTGTAGACACAATGTATATTACATCATTACACGTGAGCTGATGACGAGCAGTGTAGACACAATGTATATTACACCATTACACGTGAGCTGATGACGAGCAGTATCTACACAATGTATATTACACCATTACACGTGAACTGGTGACTAGCAGTGTAGGTTTAGCGCAGAACACGCACAGCGTATGAGACAGCTCAAAAATGAAAAAAAATTCGTCAAACTTGACTAGTTTTCTTTACAGATTATGACACATAATCATTTCCGACGTCTTTTCAGCAACAGCTTTCTTGAGCAATTGTCTTCGTGTCATCTTTTGAAATTTTCTCATTTTTTGAATTCTCTTTAAATGGAAATATCTTGAAGCAATTTGTAATACACTTTTTAATTTTCAATCAAGTTGAAAAATATGATCTATCAATATAAAGACTTACAATTAATTGAGCAATATATCATTCATTGAAAACTCGAAAAGTTCGATCTAAATACTACTGATGATAACTTGTTTGACTAATGTTGGATCGGGTACCTTTATTCGGGAGTGAGTACATTTCGTTTATTAGTACAAGTATTTACTCCTGCCCAGTGAGTTCAACAATTCAGAATACACCCGCTATGTTGAAGTTGACAGGAGAAGCAAAACACAAGCTACATTCAAGCCGATTATTCTTCGAGGATAGAAAAATACTTCGCGGCCGTTGATTCAAGATATGTTTGATATAGTTTGCTCTTGGTATAGGAAAAATATCTTAGCTGTTAAGGAGGGTGATCGGCCATGGAAATGTATATACATTAAGATGGCACATCTGCTCTTCAGAGGAGATGGGGTTGATTGGAAATATAAGAGCATTTTGTATCGGAACAATCTCATTTATCGTGATATTGGAAATGGGCGAACAGAAGTCATCTAGGACACCAAACTGAAAATCAGAATAGTACCGCGTGATATGACAAGGCCTGGGAATGAAGATTTAAGTAACATCTGCCGCAATCCACACAGATAATACACTGCAGAATTAATTCTATTCCAAGATATCATTAGTAATGACAAATAACCCACCGGCAGCGAATGTCAGGTCAGTATACATGTAGGCACAAAATCTCCATAGGTCATCACTAATTAAAATACGCCGTCGTACATGTTTAATAGGAAATATAATCACTACTGTTGAAATGGTTGTTAGCCGGTGAAAACACATTAGAAAGAAAAATTCGGTGGGCAGTTACATATACAATACGTTGTCGACTCTCCTTAGAGGCAACGCCTCCTTTTCTTCAATTTCCTGTTAAGTTGGTCGTTATGCCAAACGTTTATTCATTGGCTCGTTAAAGCATCTCATATGGAGTATGCTTTCATCATCGAGAGATAGATATACGCTTTCAATTATTCAAAATGGAGGGGGCGGGGTTAAATGATAAAAAGGGTGTTCTGTTTGCAGACAGAGCAGAATGCAAATTTCATTGTAATTTACTGCATGATAAATCAGGGGTCGAAATTAACTTTTTCTTAGCCTGTGGGTATAAAATCCACGGGCTAAAATGAAAACCTACAAGCTAAAATAAAAATAATGACGCAGTATTCTTTTTTCATTTTTTTTTTAAATCAATGATTTCTCCAATCATTACTGAGTCTAGTGGCTCAACAGGCATCGTTTGGACAAGTCACTAAGTTACGTAAGTCATATGGTGCAATGTTTAGGTCTCTTGACCATCGCACCTTTAATCCACAACCTGTTTACCACACTTCCAATTTCATGCCACATCAGGGTTACATGTACATGTATCACTAGTGATTTTTCAAATCGAATCCCGGACTCGTGTTTTATAAGCAGCACGATCACGAGTCCCATGATCGTCTACGCAGTGAGCAGTGCACTCGTGTCATCACTACAACCCGACCTCAATATGACAATAAATTAATGTAAATAGGAAATGTTGGAGTGATTAATTAATATTTATTAATTAACAAACGACACTACTTTCCATTCTGATAAAAATGACTACCGGAAGATTTGGTAAAACATAGACTCCGATTTTTTTTTTTTAGATAAATGAATAACAAAAACCAGTCATACTTGGAATTCAATTTAATCACCCCTATAAGTGAACAGGACTCGTGGCACATGTCAATATTTTTCATAATAATGCGATGTCCGACCTTTAAAGCATTTGTTTGACTCCGAGTTTCTTTAAAAAAAAATCATAAAAGAAAAATCCGGATAGAAACGGTTGTTGAAATCGGTAGTTCATGTAAGCGTTTGTATGATTCTGAGTGCAAGTTTAAGAAAAGTGCATCACCGTATAAAACGGATACGATGCGATCATGGTTTTGTGAATCACCACTCGCTAAAAGTTTCGAGTGTACACTATTTTTACTCGCTATTTTTCAAATGTACTCGCATTTTGCGAATATTTCTCGCTAATTTCGAGCCCTGCTGATATGAATATCTACTACATTTTTCTTCCTTCTTTTTTGGCGTAAAATATGCATAGGTGTTCTATGTTTTTAAACTGAATAAATAATTTTGAGAATTAAAACCACTATTTGATAATATTCTTTAACTCTTCAGCTAAATCATTGAAGAAACATGACAGTTAGAAACAAGATATATTAGACATATATATATTTCAAGAAATGGTGAAAATTCAGAAATCTTTAAAATATCGCTACTATTCACATTTAAACCAAGCCTGATCGAAATCATGGAAAGTGGTAATAGATACCATATTAATCATAAAACTACATTTTCTTGTTGTAAAATGGTTTACTAATGAAAGGAATTTTAAAAGTAAACTAACTTCTTGTTGACAAATGCAGCAATAAGTAACAAGGTGAATACTTTAGTATTTGTCTAATACATTTTTTATCTAGTTAACAAGTTTCTCAACGATTTCAGCCGTAGACCTTTAAAAAAAATTAACAAGTAACATTTCTTATTTTCATAGATATTTATACTTGAAAACTTCTATTAGAGCGTCTACTTGAGGCGTCTATTAATGTTTTATTACATATTTATATCATGCATCAAATCAGAGAAATTTAGACTTTACCACAATTTCTTATTTGCAAACAAAACATCTTTTTTGTTATTCAGGAAAACACCACGCAGAAATATCACATAAAATAATGGAGAACTTTTTTCACTCTTTCGATGGTGAAATCATGTTCCATACGAAATACTTTAACAAGCCATTAAATAAAACTCCTCCGTAAGGACGGTGAACGATTTTCCTTTTTACCTCTGCGCATGAGCAGATATCTGTGATTGAACTCAAAATAGGATAGTTATGGCAACATATAGACGCACACGTGATAGATCGTGTGCTCGGTTTTATCATATGAAAATATAGATAGGAGTCTTTCATCATAGACATCGTATAATTGGTCAATATTGGTCATACAACTGTTTATCATGCGATTTCCGAATCCCTTATAGTGTACAAAATACTTCACATTTTAGCTACCGACAAGCTTTTTTCTTTCTTGGCTTCGATTTCAATTAATATTGGTTGGTGAACACTGAAAGATGATCGAAGTTGCTTATGACGTATACATGAGTCACAGCATCGTAAGGGAGCATTTTTTCTCTGTGTAAAAGTCCACTCCAGAAAATCATGTAAATATTTGATTGATTTATATCAAAGTAAAATCTCCATTGATGGTTCAAAGTCCTTAAGCACGTCTGCAGCTATAAGGTTTCTCGTAGACACTTGATCATCCTCCAGCTGATGCCACGACTAGCAGCACCATTTAAAGTAAAGGAGATGTCGATCATCTCAAGACTCATGGCAATTTAGTTTTTTTCGGAATCGTATAGTTTCAATATTCGTACGTTATGATGTATATCATCGTTTTATTTCTACTGTCTAATCCATGCACAATGACACTGCGATGAGTTGAAATAGACACGTGGTATGTTGCGCGATAACCAGCCGGCTTTTGAAATGGAATAGTGTGCCGCAGTATTGTTAATCATCTGACACAGTCAAGATCGGGGTCCATTAAGAGAGCACAATGGGGCCTCAGTAATCATCATATAATATACGTACTGATGGGTTCTTCTTGGACTCCATCGAGATGGACAGAGAACATCGTTCATGGTTTGGAAAAATGCCCTCGATTTCGAATGATTTGGGCCCCAAGATCGAAGCTGCGATATTTGGAAGAACACATTTCTGAGAGAATTACTATAATGCTGATTAGTACTTTAAATACTCTAGTGATACTACGGACTTATACAACCTTCTCTATACTCTTAGCTTGGATGTACCAAACACAATGAAATTAAATCTATATACATGTACATGTATTGTGATTGATATATATATATTGTTTCACGTCCCGCTTGAGAATATTTCACCATTGCCGGTGAAGGGCTGCACAATTTAGGCCTATGATCGGCGCTTATGGCCCTTGAACAGGGAAAGATCTTCACCGTGTCACACCTGCTGTGTCACAGGGACTCATTTTTGCGGTCTCATCCGAAAGACCACCCCATTTAGTCGCCTCTTACGACAGGTAAGGGGTACTGAGGACCTATTCCAACTCCGATCCCTATGGGATTTCACATGCTGTGAATGTATACATGCATTTACTTTCCCAGTTTCCGTAGAAATTGATCGACTCAGACAGGAAACAGATGTTCAGCTTCCTGTGCCGTTACCGGTGTACTTTATCTCCGTGTTCGTGTATGTTGAAATCTGATGAAAATAAATACTAACCGTTAGGTGATCAGACAACTCAGTAATGTACAGGCCTGTCTGACCCTCCACCACCAGCCCAGAAAGTGAGACTTGTGTGTATAAGCTTGTCTGGTCCTCCACCACTAGCCCAGAAAGTGAGACTTGTATATATAGGCTTGTCTGACCCTCCACCACTAGCCCAGAAAGTGAGACTTGTATATATAGGCTTGTCTGACCTTCCACCACTAGCCCAGAAAGTGAGACTTGTATATATAGGCTTGTCTGACCCTCCACCACTAGCCCAGAAAGTGAGACTTGTATATATAGGCTTGTCTGACCCTCCACCACTAGCCCAGAAAGTGAGACTTGTGTGTATAGGCTTGTCTGGTCCTCCACCACTAGCCCAGAAAGTGAGACTTGAGATTTTATTTCCAACGGATATGATATCATATTGGGTGTGGTAAAAAATTTTCAAGCCAGTGTTTCAGCTCTATGTTGGATCAGGGTCCGGGCTTGAAGTTTTCAGATCATCGTGGTGACTCATGATTAGCCTCCTCTTTCATGGAACACCACGAGGTTGGTAATTTGCGTGCTAGAGGGTCGTGACCACCGATATGTTGTGTGTATGTGTGTGTGTGTATGTGCGCGCGCTAATGTACATCATTAGGCCAACATCCTCCTTCAACAGAACCGCTGAGAGGAAAGTAAACTTATATATAGATCCCATGAATCAATATTAAAGCATTAAAAATAAAAATAAAATCAACATCAAACCTATCAACACATGAATAAATAATTTAGTATAGTCTGTCGCTAGTGGATTGTGAAGATCCTTGACAAACTTAGTGCTGACAGCGGGTTTTCCATTGTTTAGTACAATGACTTTTACTTACAGGATTGTGGGTTTATTCATTATCCAACAGTCTCATAATAAAGCGAACCTTTATTATCCAACAGTCTCATAATAAAGCGAACCTTCATTATCCAACAGTCTCATAATAAAGAGAACCGAGAGCGGTAGATCAATGGTACAGCGTTTGTTTAAAAGTCGGGAGTTCGAGCCCCGCAGATAAAGCCTTCAAAGGGCATGGGCACGATGTTTGAGCTCAAAATTTTCAAATTCTATTCTTCCATTTTTAATGTTTACTATGCTTAACTACGGTATTTCTAATGATCAGCAAAATTTTGAATGCCAGATGTTAAGTTACAAGGGAGATACAGAACTTACAATTCTTTGTTATGTAAACAGGGCTCGTGTCATGTTTTTGTTTACATAGGTTAAATATATTGGTAAAAGTTTCGTTTAAAGCAGAGTTTTCAGTTTACAACTTAATTCTCAACACAATTAAGCAGTTTTAGGGGTTTGTCACATCTCATTTTGTTTTAAACATGCTATTTTCTATGAAGCAATATATTTGTAAACAAAAAGACGTAAACATAGGTAGTGATTGCTCCTTCGCCAATGGCTCAGCATTTAGAAGTCTTTCAGATATGACCTTAAGCACGGAGGTCCCGTGTCGCGCCAGGTGTTGGTACGTTAAAGGGGCATGAACACGATTTCGACTGAAAATTTAAAATTTTTATTTTTTTCATTTTTAATGCTTAGAATGCTTAATTACGCTATTTCTAATGGTCAGCAGAAACTTGAATGTCAGTTGTCGATATACAAAGACATAGAGCGGTCCTACTTAACTGGGTACTTTAGAGTACGCTGGTAAAATTTCATAATTTAATCAAATCTATATAATTAACCGCTGTTCGTAGGTGTTCTTGCTTTCGTTCAACCTAATAAATATATATCTGCAATATATTGTGTTTGTTATTTTTTAGGAATTATTTTGCATTACAGTTTACCATTTGATCCCGATCAAATTTAATTACATGATATACTAGTGCATTGCATCTAAATTTCCAAGATCATGTCTTCATTTTTTTTAAAGTACTATAACACAATTCTTCGTTATGTAAACAAAGCTCGTGTCATGTTTTTGTTTACATACGTCTAATATACTATAAAAGTTTTGTTTAAAGCAGGTTTTTGTTTTCAATTTACAAGTTAATTCTGAACACAATTAAATAGTTTCTAGTATTTGGCATATCTCTTTGCCTTACAAAGAATTGTGAGTGCTGTATCTCACTTGTAACGCAACAACTGATATTCAGATTTTGGTTGACAATTAGAAATACTTTAGTTAAGCATTGTAAACAATAAAAATGGAAAAATAAAATTTGCAACTCAAATCGTTTCCTTGCCCCATTAAAGAACCCTCACTGCTACGGCCGTAAGCACTAAACATAGGTATTGTGGCACCTCGCCTAGAGCTGGTGACGTCTCCATATAAGTGAAAAATTCTCAACGGGACAAAAAAAAACCAAAACCCCCAAACAAAAACACCACAATAAAGCCATCTTCACAAGTCAAGGATTCGAATCAATAACCCTTGACTTGTGAAGATTCAATAAAGCGTGATTATCATTACATATACAATATGTACGTGGGTTTAACATTACTATAAAAGACCCTTCCAATACTTGTGTAGTCTACTAAAGCAGGTGGCTGATTAAGAACTCTCCAGTTTGTATTTGTGGGTGCGCGAGTAAAGGATTAATTCATTTAATTTGGGGATAAGTTCATTAATTTATCATGGACTACATGATTTATTGCATGCTACCAGGTTTTACACATTCGTTTCATTCATGTCGATGTAAGGGCGTCTTTTGGTAAAATTATACACGATCTGTCAGATATCTAGATTCTACGAAAGTTTACAGAGCTTGTCAAGATTATGAATTCCAGAACTTTCAGCAAAACCAATTTGTGGGAAGTTTATAATTTGTTTTAAAAGTACCACCTGATTCAATTACTCACGTAGATTTCACAGAAAGTCGTGTATATGTTTCTGATAAGTTGTGCAGGATTTTGAATTCCAAAACTGAATATATCTTTTTAAAATACTTATTTTCTAAACGTTCCACCTGCTAAGTGTGCTCACGTGATATTCCTATAAATCCACACTCTAGTCACCTGTTTTATTTTTACGGACACAGAAGAGAAATGATTGCATTATTTAAATCGTAGTGCGGCATTTTTAGATTTCAAAGCTTTTCTTCCGAGGTTTCGTTGTTTTCACTATACGAATCATTTATCGTAACAAAAACAAAAATGAAATTAAACGGCCAATGATGAATGGAAACTGCACAAACAATTTACACTAGATTGCCGGTGTCTTTTCGGTAAATTACCCCAGCAGGCAATGCCAATATCATTCGCGTCTTATGAATTCACAACAAGTTCTCAAGACGATGATTAACGCTCCGTAATTTGAAAACCTTTTTGTGTTAATTACATTCCTCATCTCTGTATATTTTTTTAGTTGCTCTAAAAACAAACTCATTACGTCGTCATGTCTAATACATGTATATAGTTTCTAAGAGTAAGGTACATGGGATATTAAATATCAATAAGAATTAGTATAGATTATCAATTTGGTGTCCGTTTCCAAAATCTAATTACTCACCCTGAGGCCCGCTACATGCACCTTGCAGTTGAGCGCTCTCTATACATAGTTAGTATAAATAATTACATGTCAAATCCGTATACCAATATCAATCAAAGCCGCCAAAATACGATACAGTGCTTCAATGTCTCTAACTAGAGTATATTACAAAGCAGATTTACTTGGTACACCGGAACAAGAAAAGTAAGGGATAGGAAGTTGTCTATTTCATGGACCAACCTAAATTTGCGATCTGTGATGTACGTTGTTCAGGGGCCTAGCGATACACGCGGAGCGTCGTCAAGAAAACGTCAGCTTAGTTTAAGAACAATTTATTATTTTGTGTTAAATCTTAAAGGGCCATGATACATGTACGTCGTGAACGCGTTTGTAGATTCCACGGAAGAAGAATCGAAAATTTGACATTTTAAACCTTCTTGCTTTTTCAAATGCCAGAAGGATACAAGCTACAAATATTTCTTAAACGTATCTAATGTTTACCGTAATTTAATATATGTTTGGGATAATTATTAACCCATATATATTTCATTATTAAAAAGATGACAATTAATTTTTTATGAAATAATAAGAGAAAAATTCACAAAAATCAACTTAACAAACTATATATGTTTTTTTCTTCTTCAAATATTTGCATTGAAAATACCGTTAACATTGAAATCCATCCAATTCATGCAAGGTAATGTATAGCATATGCCCTGGGGGCTTAAGCCTACACTTTTTATATAGCATGTGCCCTGGGGGCTTAAGCCTACACTTTTTTAAAGATGGTTATATTTTGTTCGTATATCCCAACACAAAATTAATTTTGGTTATATTTTTCTAAACACAAAATTTTGCCATAACATCCCTAACGTTAGTACTCGATAAAAGTAATACATCGGATCAAAGTTTGTTTCAACTGACCTTTTCTCCAAGGAAATAGTTCCACGGAGGAATAGGGACTGTCGGAAATTTCCAAGCACACGAGGTGTATTTTCAATATCCAAGTTGCAGATATCCTCCCCCGCTAGAGCCCGTGATGAGAGTGAGGGGGAAACCGTCTGTCACTCTTTGAATAACGCTACGCTAACATATATTGATCACCTGTATGAATTATGCCGATGTCGTTTCTAGCGGCTCCGGAATCCGTAGTTTTGTCCGTGAGATTAAAGCATCGTGGAGCACTATCTACACACGGTGTTGCGAAAGAGTCGGTGCGATTCTCAGTAATACTCAGCGGCTAGTAAAATAATTGCTTGATGATAATTTTTCCTGCTGATTTTGTTTATTGATTTTCGTTTTATTCTTAGAAAGCATGTTGCCAGCTTTCATTAAACACTTACCTTTTTTGATGATCATTTATTGATGAATGCTAGGAGTATTTCAGTTTTTGGATGCTGTCTCCAGTACTGAAATAACAGTCACTAGTCTGCTACTAGTAATTAGATTTATACTATAACTAGTAGCACTGAATAGGCCACGACAAAAACCCGCGTCTTTATCAAGAGACATACTACATAAAAAAATAACACACACCACGAAAAAACGACAAGTATCAATAATCTACATAGGTAACAAGAATGATACACTGTTGTACTGAGTGAGAAAAATGGTTTCTTTGTAAGGCGTGTTTACTGACAAAGAAACCATATATATATATATATATATATATATATATATATATCCAAAATTGAAATAGAGTCTCAGTAATCGGATACTAATATTAAAAAAAATATGAAAAGAAAACACAGAAATCCTCCGTATGATAATCATACGCATGTACACTTATTTAGTCTACTGCGTCAATCTATGACGCGATGTCTCTGTATGTTTCTTTGACATACTGAGACCCGTTTCCGTTCGTCGTTTGTAAACTAACTACCAAAGTTTCTGCGTCACCTTTGATATTGACATCCAGAGGTGTAGGGTAGCACGACATGTGTAGGGTAGCACGACATGTGTAGGGTAGCACGAAATGTATAGGGTAGCACGACATGTGTAGGGTAGCACGACAGGTGTAGGGTAGCACGACAGGTGTAGGGTAGCACGACATGTGTAGGGTAGCACGAAATGTGTAGGGTAGCACGAAATGTGAACTTCATGGTTTCTATTCCCTAGGGGTTTATGAAACCGCTAATACTTGTATGATATCTATTAGGCAATTTGTGAACTATGTATACGTTTAGTTTGTGATCAGCAGTAAGTCATGAAAGGTGAAGATAAAGGTCAGTGATCAATCTCAAAAACCTTACAAGAAACACAAAATTAAGTGTAGGTCAAACACGAATTCATGGACCCAGCAGGGGTGGGATCAGGCGTCTAGGCGGTAAACATCTTCTGTTGACCAGTCACACCCAGTATGTGTCTTATGTCTTGATCGGGTAAACGGATATGTACTTAAAATCAGTATGTATAGAAAAACCTAACAATTGATATATGAAACATGTCAAACAAAATTGAACCTAATGAGAGGTTGTATTTGTAAATTAAATCACCATAAGGGACATATCATTGCGAAATGCTGAGACTTTTGAAACCTCCTGTAACATCAATTTATTTCTCAATATCCTGTCTCAATTTAAAAATTGATCATGCGCAGAACATGTTCTCGTGAATCGAGTCGGTTGATACACATAAACACCATATGCAGGTGATAATGGTGTATTGTACATAAAAATGGAAAGTTCACGATGGAGAAACTGAAGTAATCCCGTTTTTCATGAAGTTGAGTTGTTAGTTTGCCTTTATTTACTTGTATAAAAAAATATGACACAAATATGGAAAACTCCTCAATACCAAAATTGTGATTGAAATTCGTGACTCATGTATGTAACGGATTCCACTCCCAGGTTAAATTGTGTATATAACTTGTGAAACTCACGATCTCCCGTTTACGACATGAAAGCTTTACCACTGAGCTACCGCGACCGGTACTCTCATTATAACGAGATAATGTAACTCGTTACACTGTTTAATAAGATGCTATGTTGTTATATGGAGAACACATCGGAGGGCGAGGTGAATATTTTACTTTCAAGTATAGATCATTGTCTTGACCAATAATTCTTTTATCATATGATTCAATAATGTAAAAACATTGAAACTGCATGGCTACTAGAGCTTACAAAACGATACCAAAGTCGGCCATTTTGTATAGATTCAGTGCAAGACTTAAGCGAATGTGATGAGACACGAGTGTTTGTGTATTGATGTTTATCGTCTGCCTCGAGATTTTTTCCCACTCATATGGAGACGTCACCATTGCCGTTGAAGGGTTACAAAATTTAGGTCTATGCTCGGCGCTTATGACAATTGAACAGGGAGATATCTTTATCGTACCACACTTGTTGTGACACGGGACCTCGGTTTGTATGGCCTCATCCGAAAGACCGCCCCATTTAGTCTCCTCTTTCGACAAGCAAGGGGGTACTGAGGACATATTCTAACCCGGATTCCCACGTGATGTGTTTGTGTATTATATGACTAGATAATTTCAAACATCAAACCCGCCTACTAAAACTTACCGATACCTGATCAGTCACCTTAGACTGGCTTCAATGTTACAACAATTCAACAGTTGTTACTAATTTGTCATAGAAGTCACCCTTTCTGTATAATTATAGTGCAATATTTACTAATCGAAAGGAAGTAGAAACGCGAGTTTGCATTCATCGACCATAATATAATGATTTTATCTATTTTGAGGTTCCAGATTTAAATTTTGGTCCAATTTTGGAGAAATCAAATGTTATCTTCACCTGGTAGGCCCGTCCGGGTGAACATAAGGTTCTATGTCAGAGTCCCGTGGGGATCCGGGTTATAGTAGGTCCTCAGTGCCCCTTGCTTGTTGTAAGAGGCGACTAAATGAGGCGGTCCTTTGGATGAGACCGCAAAAATCGAGGTTCCGTGTCACAGGTGTGGCACGACAAAGACCCATCCCTGCTCAAAGACCGTAAACGCCGAGCATAGGCCTAAATTTTGTAGCCCTTCACCGGCAATGGTGACGTCTCCATATGAGTGAAAAATTCTCGAGTGGGACGTTAAACAATATAAAGTCAATCAATCAATGCCAGGAAGCTTGGAATTATTAGATCATATAAAAAGGATCAAATAGGGAATATTTCTGTTTCCAGTTATCTTTAACTAAATTATGTTCCTAATATATGATTTAAAAAAGAGCTGTCTGCTATAAAGTGGTTGTGTAGAATATGCGAAAATTCCCCGTGTCCTAGAATCATTTATATCGGGGATTCTCCAGAATTCAAATCAATATGACAAGCATTAGATTTGACTTTTTAATTGCATGATAGAGAACCACAGGCACCTGAAGTATGGATATTTCTTACGCCACCGCCTTTTTGATAATATTTTGTGGCGATAGTTTCTCTGAAATGTGTGAATTCCCTGTCTATCTCATCCTCTCTGTAATCAGTTCACGCTTTTTGTAAGCTTTAGAGAATGGCCTTCTACCGGTGGAAAGCCAATCTCTAAAGCTTACAAAAAGCATGAAACGAGTACATAAATCCAAAGAGGGGCGAGATAGACAGTGAAGACAGATATATATCCCCGCAAAAATTATCCAAAAAAAAAAGGGGGGGGGGTAGTATCCATACGTCAGGTGCTTGTGCCAGGAACGCATGATTCATCGATAAATATGAGAACAAAAAAAGTATTTATTGCATGATAGGGAACCACCAGGAATGTATCGTTTCGTATAAGTTTATGAGGTTTTTTTGGTAGAAAATTCCTGTCTTAAGCACTCATTACTTCCCTCCTTTGATAATTCCTGGATCCGCCCCTGAGATATTCTGTCCATTACGTTTAATACACACATACCGTCAACTGAACCCGGTACACCGTAAATATTTTTTGTAGCAAATTGACTCAATACGAAAGGCAAAATCATGAACGGAGGAGGTCGAGTAGCTATAGACAGCGTAATTCCGTATGCAGATTTTTCTACGAACTTAATACGTTATGAAAGTCTCGAGGGACACATACAATTTCAATAAATCTAAAACAAAAACAAAAACATTCCGTTCCCTTACCTTTAGCAATCCGTGTCTTCGAATGAAGAAAAATTCCCCTCGGATTTGTAATGAGTGCGCTCGTATTACCAAACGGATTTCTCAGTTCCGGGGATCATATCGGATTACTTTTTTTTCATAATTTTTGTAATGTTATGTATCTATGGTGTTATCTGAATTTAATGTTCAATGTTCAATAACTTGTAGTATTTAAATTAATTCATTCTCGGATAAATTTCTCGAATTCCAAAATGGGTGCCCTTCATTTTTAAAAAAAAAATGAATAAACTTAAAACATATCGTTTTAAACTTGCATTTTAAAATTTGTAATTCGGTATTTATGAAAATAGTAATTTTTTAAAGCAACAAAATATTTTGGTCTACTTTTAGTTATTTTGTATTATTTTTATGGCTTTTTTATGTAATTATTGTTCTTTGTTTTTAGTTTGTTTTACATGTAAAGCGCTTCAGGGTCATTGTGTTCATCAGATAAAGCGCTCTATGCATAATTATTATTAATATATAGATCTTCAAAACAGATCTCAAATAGAAACTTCGTCACCAGTCTCATCACTTGTACAGATAACGTATTAACAGATAATACTTATCATTGTGTTAAGTACGAAGCACTGAAATTAGAAGGCCATTCAGTGCAATTAGGTGAGTAGTGGTTTATTTTCATGCGATTCATAGAATAGTTGCACTTATATTCAAAGGCCTCCTAATTGCCTAATTCATAGGAGTTCATTATCATCGAAGGGGATTTCTAAATGTTTAATTTATTCCAAGTTCGAACAAATGAAGGGGAACATCTCAGAGGATGTCAATTTCATCCATAGAACGATTTCTTCACAGCCGGGGATATTTACCACGCATACTCGGCAGTAAGCTGTTAGATGAGATGTTCCAATATCTAAAATAAATAAATAAAAATGAACCAGGTGCATAATTTAAACTCTACTTTTTTCTTTCTTTTTTAGATATACACTGTTGATGAAATCGCTTCCTCTTGTAAATGTGTATGTTATTTCGTATATAGAGCTGAGCCAAGTGATGTAGGCTAAGTAGGCCTGCTACTAATGATTGGTGTATGAATACAGGTTCTCACATTTAAAATACCTTGGATTGTTCTGAATATTTTTCATTTTGAACTTGTGCGACATCAGTGTTTTACAGATAAACGGAATATATATATATATATATATATATATATATACACACACACACACATATATATATATATATATAAAGCACTAATTAATCACAACTAGGTACTGAAAATTTTCAC
This sequence comes from Ostrea edulis, assembly GCF_947568905.1. Taxonomy (NCBI): domain Eukaryota; kingdom Metazoa; phylum Mollusca; class Bivalvia; order Ostreida; family Ostreidae; genus Ostrea; species Ostrea edulis. Next base: position 4,579,797 of record NC_079168.1, read on the forward strand.
CCCAGCCCGGGGTCGAACCAGCGACCTACGGCACCCACCGCCTAGCAAGACTGTCAAACCAGTGCGTAAGTCCACTCGGCCACGACTTCCTATATACACACTACATGTATATATTCGAAGTGAAATTTAATTTTGTCAAGGTCGTTTGATGGATCGCTGTCCTTAGATCTTTTACAGCTCTTGACTCAATTCTAGAAAAAGGAAACCCACTATAAATATGCCTTCACGACGATATAAGATTGATTGTAATGCAGATTATAATTGTTTTAAATTTGGAAATTAATGCTTAAATCGTTAATTATATAAAATAACTTGTCCGAGACCTTTACTATCCTCTTTGAGTATAACAGGTACATATATATATATATACATGCTTTAGACACACGAATAGCTATATACAAATGTAGGCGGCTTTGTAAATTTCACTTTATGACCTGGTTTATTATGAGTGAATGCTTTTTTTCACACGCGAAAAATGACACCCCCCCCCCTTTATACCGACACAACGTACAGACTATGTTTTAGATTTATCAACACCCCCCCCCCCCCCCCCATATTATTTATTGGTCTTGGGTTGACAGACAGGCGTTAATGTCTGAAATGAAAATTAGGAAGGGAATTAATTTGTTTACAATAGAAATAAAATAAATTTCAAAACATTGCGGTATCAATTACGGATTTCTTTATTAGCTGCCCTCCTGTTGATTGTATCAATTACCCTCCCCTATTCATGGCAAAGGTTCCCTGCCTTCTTTTAATCAAATCAGATCGTTTTTTCTTTAGCTAACACTTGAAACGTCTGAGCATGTTTGTCATGTAAAACAAGAAAAACATCTACCCATACAGAAAAGCAAACCTATTTTTTTATGCTGGGATGTGATTTCGTGACTTGGCTCTCTAGTCTTCTTCCGCTGTGGTTGGAATACATGTAATAATAGAGTAAGTGTAATTGAGATTGCTGCCTAATGGTTTTCAAACCCATGAGGTGGGACGAAATACGATCTTTTAGAAAATAATTTCACAATGTAACATAACAAAACCATTGAAAATTAATGGTGGGAAATTCATCGCCAAGCCCCAATAGTTTTAATTCGAGGCCTAGTGGCATCGTTACGAAGTTATGCAAGATAACAAAAACCATTTTCAATCTCTATTGCAGAAAAAAATTAACAAATCATGACAATTTCTTCAGATATTTCTATGACAGATTTTGTAAACTTGACTCGTAACATGCGGGCAGCAATTTGAAAACAATGACCCATTTTCTTTTGACCCGATGGAATCAAAACGATGTAGAACACCCACAATACACGACGGCGACAATCCCAATCATCAATGATGTATTGGGAACATTTGCAATGCAATATATGACGTCAACAGTCACAATTATCAGTGATGTAGAACACTTACAATATGTAAAACTTATACGGTACCAATTATGATACCACAATAACACATACAATATACGGCGTCAGCAATGATGTAAAACACATACAACATACGGCGGAAATACTCACAATATTATCAATGACGTAGAGCACCTACACTGTACGCTTTATTCGCAGATTGCGTCATTAAATCTCAAAACGAGGCGAGGAACGTCAACAAGAAATGGTACAGGTGGTAGTGACACTGCTCATCACTGCTGCGTCGCAGAAAGATTCTCATCATGACATGAAAAGGGAACTATCCTTTCCCAAGTTTCAAACTGACGAAATGAAACGGAAAAAAAGGATAGTAAAAATCATAAGAGATGTACTTAAGGAAAAGCTTCAAAGAAAGTATGTATCAAAATAAATACATGTATGCAGTATGGAAAGGGGAAGATAACGAACAGTAATCAATTTCATAACTCATATAAAGATACTGGACAAACACAGACCCCTATACCAGATGTGGGTTTAGGTCCCTAGGAGGAGTAAGCATGCCCTGTCAAATGGTCAAACCCACCGTGAGCCCTATATCGCGATCGGGTAAATGGCGTAATCTGCAGTCAAAATCTGAGCAAGAGCGATCTAACAATTTGCAGGAAACACGTCAAACAGTATTTGACATAACGACAGGTTGTATTGACTAACTAGATCGTTATAACGACTATAACAATTGCGAAATACTGACTTTAAAAGAGACTGTTGAAAACCCTGTAACATCAATTTGTCTGCAATTAGCCTGCCTCGATTTAAAAACTTATCATACACAGAATAAGCTCTTCCGTATCGAATCATAGAAATAAACACCATATGCAGGTGATAATGGAATACATAAATATGGGAAGTTGACGATGGAGAAGTTGAAATCATCCCGTTTGTCATAAAATTGAGTTGTTAGTTTGCTGTTAACATCTATGTTCAATAGAATATCTAAGTACAAAGCAGATGTGGAATACTCTGTGGTGTCTTTTTACGTCGAGTTCACAGAGATATATCAAATCGATATATGAATAAAATTGATTATTGTTAGTAGATAAAATGTCGTCCATATATGTAAATGTCGAAAAGAGGCCATAGCAAGAATTTTTTTTTTCCTTTTCACGTTGAAGCTTTTCAACTTTTATGCGCTTTTAGACCCCTCAGGCAACGCACTTAAATTGTTTTAAACATACGTTAAGTTCATGGCATAGTTTTATAATGAACACAAATAATTCGAAAACAAAATCAGTCTAAGCCAAGCCTACATTAGCAAAAGTGTATATTTATAATCAATTTATCAAACGCGACAAGGGTATATATATTCCGCACATCCTCTGTTAACTGAAGTACAGTGTACGTAGATCTTTGAATGGAAAACTTTCTGGGAGTGTATCGAGTATATATGACTGGACTTCCCCAGGAAAACAGATTAAGTAAAGGTGATCATTGAAACACGTAATCGTAGTCAGCGGAGGAGGGGTATACTGTCTATTACACACAACGGCAATGAATATCTTATGGTAGTTTGCGATTATTTCTCCACGTGGACAGAAGCATACGTCATACCTGACCACACTGCACTAACAGTGGCAGATAAATTAATGACAGAATTCGTATGTAGGTTTGGCGTTTCGAAACAAATTCGCTCAGATCAGGGCAAGGAGTTTGAGTCAAATGTCTTCACATTATTGTGAGGGGCCTCCGTGGCCGAGTGGTTAGAGCATCGCTCTCAAAATCACACGGCATCTCACCTCTGTCGGCGTGGGTTCGAATCCCGCTCGCGCCGGTATGTGAGAAAGTTTCCTCTCTTCCACCAATAAAAAAACTGGGCGCCACCAGATAACTGAAAAATTGTTTAGAATATAACCTAGTTTGTCGACCAATCAGATTTCAAGAAGTTGTTCATTAAGTGGCTCACTTATTCATTAAGAATTCCCAACAGAGAGATATCACGTGACTGACTGTGATTGGCTATTTGAAAATAAATTTTATGACATTGTAAATGTTCCCAGCCAATGAAAAACTAGGTTACATTCTAAGCCAGTTAGAGTATATTAAGTGAAATCTTATTGGATAAGAAGGGGCTCGCTCACTAACGTTCGCTCCGCCCCTTCTTATCCATTAAGATTTCACTTAATATACTCTAACTTATACTGAGTGTGGCGGAGAGCATCAATCAATCAATCACATTATTATGCTGTAAATTAAGTATAGAAAAGACAAGAACTACACCCTATCAGTCTCGTAGAAAATTTATCCGCACTATTCAGCAAATGTTGTCAGCCTTTGTAAACGAAAACAAAAACGATTGGGACGACCACTTACCTTATCTAACAATGGCATATGGGGTTACAGTACAGAATAGTACAAACTGTACTCCCAATATCTTCATGAAATCAATTGTACCATTGATATCATTGCAGGACTTCCTCCGCAATCAACCGATATGTGTCCTTCAGAATATGTACAATAGCTACAAACTACTATGCATGATAAATTTGCATATGCTTATGGCAATTTGAATAAAGTTATCGTCAGGCAAAAGAACAATTACGATGTAGGGCTTAAAGCCCGATCTTATCAGGAAGATATCTGGGTTTGGAGATGGTACCGTACCATCAAAGGTCAAAGAAAAGTTAGGATTAGGATGGACAGGACCAAATCATTAGAAGAATTTCACCTCTTATTTGAAATTCAGAAAAACTAAAATAGTCCAAAAATTACAGTTCATGTAGAACACTTGAAACCCTACGAAGGACAGTCCAATTTCTGCAATTGGCGACATCTCCTCAAACTAATGAGAATCAGTCACAATTAATTCATGTGACCGGTCGAGAGGGGATGCTTACTCCTCCTAGGCACCTGATCCCACCCCTGGTGTGTCCAGGGGTCCGTGTTTGCCCAACTATCTATTTTGTTTTGCTTATGGGAGTTACGAGATTGATCACTGTTCGTTATCTTCGCCTTTTTTTCAAAAGGGTATGTCTTGCCCTGTTCCAAATTGTATTTACAAAGGAACTTTCGGAAATTATTCAAAGTTAAAACGGTATTGGAACGATATTCACGAGAGGATATCAGTAGTGCATAAAAGTAAACACTGTTCGAAAAATGGGAAATCAAGAGTTGAAGCGCCATCTACTTAAGGCTCATAACACCAAAACTGAAAACGTTGCAGAGGACTTAGAAAACAGTAAATTTGAAGAAAAGAAAAAAACAACTACAGATATATATCACCGAACGCCATAACCATCCCAAAACTTCAACCGTCTGTAACTACACAACGACACAATGAACAGGAAAGAAGATGACTTTTGATGGAAATTCAAGGGAATCCAGTGAACCTACAGAGCACCTTAACGTGCGAAATGGAGGATGTATTGTGAATATCTAGCAGGGAAGACAGTGATTACAATTTCTTGAAATTCTAATTTGAACGTTGTATGAGTTTTTGTGATATTGTGTAAAGACAGTATTGAACTTAGCGGGACCACAGGGGCTAAGCCCGTTTTGGGCCCGAACTCTGTGATACCATAAATATAGAAAGGGGTCTAACTCTGACATAGATAAAAAACTAACCACTCGCTTCAAATGCCTAAAAAATCTTAAACTAGGTACGCTATGCGTAGTTTGTCGTTTTCCTTGCATATGTTAATGTTTTAACTACTTGCATGCCAAATTTCAAGCCACTGGTTCTTAACATAACAACACACTGCTGTCATAGGCGGGAAACGACTCCGTGACCTGGACCGGTAAATGTCCTAGTAAAAATAAACAAGTGAAATCGAGAGAACGATGACGTATGTCTTTGTTATTTTAAGAACCAGTGACTTGAAATTTGGCATGCAAGTAGTTAAAACATTAACATATGCAAGGAAAACGACAAACTACGCATAGCTTACCTATTTTAAGATTTTTTAGGCATTTGAAGCGAGTGGTTAGTTTTTTAACTGTGTCAGAGTTAGACCCCTTTCTATATTTATGGTATCACAGAGTTCGGGCCCAAAACAGGCTTAGCCCCTGTGAGCGGGACAATGTGAAATGAAACATTGTGATTTATGGACTTTATATTTTGTGATATAAAATGGGGAAAATGTATTAAAAAAAAAAAAAGAAAAAAAAAGTAGTATACAGGAGAGAGGAGAAAATCTTAGGCTGAACCGTGAATCGAACCTGGGACCCCTGCATTACTAGTCAGGTGCTCTAACCACTGAGCTACCCAGACCGATGTCCACGGTCCGTATAGCCCTAATTCCTCTCTCCTTAAGGAGCTTCTCTACATCGTCATAATGGCTGACTTCCTTTTAAAACTTTGGATAAAAATATACATGTAAATATCAGCAATATTTGTCCATTCATTTATGAAATTGATCACTGTTAGTTATCTTCACCTTCCAATACAATTGCCAAGCCGGTTAGCTCAGTAGGTTAGCTGCTTAGGCCGATATCCACGATCCAGCCATAGATTTTCTCCTATCTCCGTTATATTCTACATTTGGTGCCGTTGACCACTCCTGCACTGCAGGTTGTCCTGCCACGGGCAAAACAAACATGGGTTGCGTGTGCCGTCAAGGGCGAAGACAAAATAAGGAGGGAGGAATGTAGGAGTTAGGGCTATACGGACTGTGGATATCGGCCTGGGTAGCTCTGGTTAGAGTACCTGACTAGTAATGCATGGTCCCGAGTTCGATTCCCTGTCCAGCCAAAATTTTCTCCTCTCAACTATATACTACACTTGTTTAACGTCCCTAGTGAATTTTTCTCTCACATGGAGACTTCACTAATACCGGTGAAGGGCTTCAAACTTGGGCCTTATGCTCCGCGCTTACAGCCATTGAGCAGTGAGGGTTCTTTAGCGTGCCACACCTACCGTGACATCCGTTTTAAGGTTATGTACGAGGATCCCTGAAATTCACACCTGATGCCGCGTTTTTGTCGATGGGATTGTTACTGACTGCATTGAGGTATGTCGCGGCCGGGATCTGAACCGCGACCTTCTGCATTCAGGTCGAACGCTCTACCTCTAGACCACCACGGCGGTTCAAAATTAAGGTAACCAGTATGGTCTGCAGAGGACAGCGCTTGCAACACTGAAACAGAGCCTAAATTATTCTCCAGTTCTATGGATCACACTGAACATGCTCCACACGTGTCGGACGACCATACTTTCAGTGACCATGTTTACACTGGTCATACTCACACTGACCATGCATGGTTCAACCAATGACCAACTGCAGACAGCCCAGGATAAATGTAGATCTACAGGAAAAGCGTGTGGGAATGGAGGATACACTTTTCTTTGGAAGGATTTGCTACACATTTACAAATGATTAATTTTTACAAAGGATTTACAGATCATGAAACGCTAACATGGGGGTTTATTCATCTTCAGTCAACAGCAGCAACAATGATCATGCGGACAGAAATGCAGAGACACGCTTTAATTACAGAAAACATGAAGTTGGATGCTATTCGTAACCAAGCATTGTCACTCATTGATCAGTTCTTTATGTAAGAGATCATCAACAATTTCCAGAACATTATTTAGCCGTAAATGTAACATACATGTATCTCAGTTTTCAGTTAGTAAAATTCTCTTAATTAATTACTCCTCTTAGGCACCTGATCCCGGTGTGTCTAGAGGTCCATGTTTACCTTCCTATTAATTTCTTATGCTTTGTGGGACTTATGAGATTATTACCTTTCATTGATACCCTGTTGACACATCCGCCGTATGGAAATAGATTGCAATGTTAAAACTACGATTATGAATGTTATGTAGTTCAGCATGGTGACCGCCCCGTATTCCGACGGTTCGATGGTCCGACGGGCCGGTATGTCAACAAGTAAGATGGCATGGATAACTTAATGAGTTTGTATACTTTAATCATAAAATCATATTATAATAAAATGAATGTTGCTGGGTTGTTGTTTTTTTTCCAGTCAATACGATGATTTAGTCATCTTCGAAGTATAGTATTCACTTCGTCCTTTGGGCTCGGTGAATATTGTACTACTCAGGCGGCTTAATCACTGTATTGACATCAAAAACAGCAATATTTGTATAATGTTACATTTTTGATCAATTTGTTAGTCACTGGTATCTGTTAATTATATTGCAAAAAATTGCATAATAGGGGGAAATTTGGTTATAATTCTCATTTTTACTACGAAATCAGAGAAATGGAAAGTTGTTTTAAAATAGCATTCGTCCTATGTTTCAAACATCAGCTTATACCACAGGCATGTGTTTGAGTAACAGGCATTCTGATAAGTTGGGTTTGGTAATATGACAATAGTGGGGAGAATGATGTCCTACAGCGGAAAACCAAAAAATAGGGTCAGTAAAAGTCTTACAAACATACAAATATTTACAGTATTGGCTGATATTATCTTACTTAATATTTATGCTATAAACATTATAAATTTACTAGGAATGGAATAAACATGTTTCTCGGATGCATTTCCTAAAAATATCTTTGATATAAACTAGTGTAAGCATTTTCTTCGTTACGGACGCCATTTAATGGCATGGTACTGTAATTTACAATCTCAATCGTTTACTTAGTGATATTTTGAGTTTTATTCCAAATTCTTTAGAGGGGATATTTACCAGCATAATATACTTCATATGCAATTTTTTTTAATTAGGGCATATTTCACGCCTTATCGTAACAACTTCTTCTACAATTAAGTCACTTCCTATAAGGTCTTGACTCACCTGGATAACGACACTGGGGCTCTGTTTTTCCGTTGTTTGCTGTTTGCTTTTAAGTTTTTGTTTTTTTTTCCCTTTCTTTCCAACAAACATGGTTATTGCAAGTATTATGAAAGTATGAATTAATGTTATTTTTGCCAACTTTTTTTTTAAATTTTACTTTCTGTACGCGACAGCTCATTGTAACATTCATTTTGCTTTGATTGATTATACAGATTAAAACTTACGAAACGGGTGTAGCAGTCTTTCATCATCGACCAAAATATCATTTGCCTCATTATCTTGATAATTTCATAGACAAAGACCTAAAAGACCTAGTCAGTTAGATGTCAAAATAATGTAAGAATTTTATCATGTCAGGGAGTAAGACACGGAGAGACTTAAAGATAACACTGAAAGGCAATAATTATTTTTAAAAAGTTATGTGTTTTGGCCACATTTCAAAGCAATCCGGTTTAAAGCTTGATGATTTTTGTCCGTCCGTGTAAAATATTGCTTGAATTTCTCTGCAATGGTTAGGGTCATTTACTACATATTGTGCCTGTACTTCATCAGTTAGCAGTTTTAATTTCCATAAATACCGAGTTTCTCTGATTTAGTTCCCACTTGAATGATTTTTGTCAGAAATTGATTGTCTGATTTATAATCAGACCGTGTCGATGTTGGCGGTTTCTGGTAATTTCCATAAAATAATGTCTGACATGAATAAATTTTAATTATTAATTAAAATTTTTGGTGAGGTCAACATGTCGGACTATTGGACCATCGGAATACCGGACCGTCGGAATACTGGGCTTGAACCGTTAAGCATTGGCCATTACATCTACAAACAAGATGTGTTTCTGAAACACAAATCCCCCCCGATAATGGCCAATTCCGAAGATGGCCAAGGTCACAAAGGCAAATATCTTGGTACCAGTAGAAAGATCTTGTCAAAAGAAATGCTCATGTACAATATTAAAGCTCTAATATTTACCATTTAGAAGTTATGACCAATGTAAAAAAAAAATTAAAAGTAGGTCAAGGTTAAAAAGTAACGGAAAGGTCTTGTAACAAGGAATACTCATGTGAAATATTAAAGTTCTATCTCTTATTGTTCAAAAGTTATTAGCAAGGTTAAAGTTTTCAAAAAGTAGGTCAAACTCCAAGGTCACGGGGTCAAAAATGTTGGTACCCACGGAAAGGTCTTGTCACAAGGAATACTCATGTGAATTATCAAAGCTCTATCACTTATTGTTCAAAAGTTATTAGTAAGGTTAAAGTTTTCAAAAAGTAGGTCAAACTCCAAGGTCACGGGGTCAAAAATGTTGGTACCCACGGAAAGGTCTTGTCACAAGGAATACTCATGTGAAATATCAAAGCTCTATCACTTACTGTTCAAAAGTTATTAGCAAGGTTAAAGTTTCAGACAGAATAACAGTATTATAGAATTACAGACAGGACAAAAACAATATGCCCCCCGATCTTCGATCTCGGGGGCATAAAAATAAATTGAACTGGCACCAATGAAAAATACTGTAACTTATTAACAGCAAGTTGACTGAAATTGACAATTTCTTCCATCGTTTTTAAAATACATGCATTTGTATTGTGCACATAGATATAAGCAATGACATTATAAAGATGTACATTTTGTATATCAAATATTAGCTGCAATAATGTAGCCCTCTCCGATTTGTTTTATTCTGACGTTTTCTGGAGAGGGTTACAATTCCATAGGATCTGCGTAATGGCGCAAAATATTTCTAAGAATAACCTGTAATAAACTCCGTGCATTTGTCTCCATTGTTGTTTACACTAAAAAGAGTTCCGAGTTTGCGCTTGAACATGTCTAATAAAAGTGTTGTTTGTTTTTTTTTAAATATAAAATATCATGTACTACACGCAGAATTCTTCGTCTGCTCCACCATGCTTGTTATCGCAAGATCTTTACATTGATAATCAGCGCAAAAATGTAGTTACTCGAGCCATTCCGACAAAAGGAAAATCATATATAGTGACAGGAAAAAAAGTACACTCTGCTGTTCGTTTTTTAACTGATATCGAATTAAAACTTTTTCAATACCGGAAAATAGTTCCCTCCTCCGTAACCGTCCATTGATATAAACACCGCCTTATATGGACATATATAAATACCTTGACAATCAAACATGGCGCACAAATATGAATCGAGAAAATGGAATATATCGAAATAGTTGAGAACGGTAGAATAGAAGTTCACAGATCGTAAGTTACAGGTTGTAAACTTATATATGGACTAAGAAACATAGAAAATCATTTTATTTACGTAACGAAAGCCAGCAAATATTTAGAATTATCGAAAATTTTGCGGGAGTGAATCGCTCCCACATCTGCACCATTATGGGGATTCTAAGGAGTTGTAGCCCCCCCCCCCCCCCCCCCAACCCCATATCGTAGAGGGTTACATGTATATTATTGCAGCTAATCAAACATTTTTCTAACTTCTCTCTTAAAGTTATGTTTAATTAATTCTTTAAAAAATTGCAATGACATTAACACCATGTAACAAAAGAATTCTAAGAATTTCAAGCAAGAAATCATCAGTCAAACCTTGTTGGGTGTTTGTTTTACGTCTTGTGAAGTATTTTTCACTCACATTGAGACATCAACAGCTGTAGGTGAAGTGCCACAAAGTTAGACCTATGCGTAGTGCTCACCACCATAACACTGAACATTCTTTAACGTGAAAGGTGAAGATATCGAACAGTAATCAATCTCAGAACTCTTATAAGCAATACAAAATAGAGAGTTGGACAAACACGGACACCTGGATAAACCGAGGTGGGATCAGATGCCTAAGAGGATATCTTGATCAGGTCAAAGGAGTAATCCGTAGTCAAATAAGTGTGCCAAGAACGGTTTAACATAATGAAGCAATAATAGTCATTCAATGCCCTTTAACTGAATCACACATTCAGTTTCTTGAACATGTCCTCAAATTTCATAACTTCGTGTTCAACGGTGGAAAGTACCTTCAAATTAGTGACACTGCTATGGGAACTAAAATCGCACCATATTAAGCCAACATTTTATGGGGAGACTGGAACGTAGCTTCCTATAATATTCACCAGTTCAACATCTTATTTGGTTACCTTTCATAGACGCCCCCAGAAACCTGAAGGCTATGGTAGTATAGTGCAGACTAGATGACCATTTACCTAATGCTCAGATGTGAATTATACAAATATAGATCAAACACTAAGAGTTTTAGGTTCTGTTTGGGGTCGAAATTACAAAATATTGGGAATGTTTTCTCTGCAAAACCAATAGCAGCTTTTATTTCATCAGTTGTGATGTCTGCCAGAAACAATATGTAGAAGAAATAAGACCTCCACAATCGGGTCAACAACCGCCAGTCCTCTGTCAAACGAGTCCACAGCCACCGGTCCTCAGTCAAGTGGGTGAATAACCACCGGTCCTCTGTCAAATGTGGGGATCCGGGTTAGAATAGGTCCTCAGTACCCCTTGCTTGTCGTAGAAGGCGACTAAATGGGACAGTCCTTCGGATGAGAGCGCAAACCTGAGGTCCCGTGTCACAGCAGGTGTGGCACGATAAATATCCTCCCTGCTCAAAGGCCAAAAGCGCCGAGCATAGGCCGAAATGTTGCAGCCCTTCATCGGCAGCGGTGACGTCTGCTTATGAGTGAAATATTCTCGAGAGGGACGTTAAACAATATTCAATCAATCTGTTAAATGAGTCCACAGCTACCGTCCTCTGTCGAACGGGTCAATAACACCGGTCCTGTCAAACGGGTCAACAACCATCGGTCTTGTGTCAAACGGGTCCACAACCACCGATCCTCTGTTAAACAGGTCAATAACCACCGGTCCTGTCAAACGGGTCAACAACCACTGTCCTCTGTCAAAATCAAGATAAGACTTGTCAGAGTTAACAAATTTCAAAGACAGCAATCACTGATGTAAGGACATGATCAGATGCCCAGAGAAATTTTGGATGCACAGACTAAAATCATTTGCCCCTTAAGGTATCAACAAAACCACTGACTCCACCAAGATGAGTATGGGTGAAACCTTTACCAGATTCTGAGCTCCGTATACTCGTTGGTCATGTCCACAGCACTAAAGCCGTGTTTCTAACTTAAACCTAGCTGTTTACTAGTTTCACATGCAAATTTACTAGATTACATACTAGTTTACAGGGTTGCGTGCCAGTCGAATTTTCTTACGTTTTGCACGCACAATTCATGGCAGAATAATCCATCAGCTGGTTTAGACCATTATCTGACAATAATCTAAATTCTTTTGATCAGTTCAGTATTTTGTGAGTTCATGTCCTTCTGCCCAAGAGATGACCAATGTGGGGATGCCTGATGTTTATTTGACTTTATAGGCTGCTAATCCTTTGTTTCATTAGCTGCCCCACTTCGTTGACTTTCTTTCATCTTTACTCTATGCATTTATTTCACAGTGCTTAATAAAGAATTTTATCGGGTACGAGTTCATTTTTGTACTGATTACCATCAATGATTAACTCGTCACCCTGTACGAATAATTACGTAAGTGACTACATGTACGTCATTCATTGGAGAGAGAGAGAGTGGGCGTTCTAAGTTAGTTTTAACAACCGGAAAATAAAATATATTCAGATCAATAATGGTCGATATTTGTCGGTTACTTCCCCCTAAATAAAATATAACATACATGTAGGTGGCGCACTACTCGTAAATGTTGAATTTTACTTCCAGTGTCAATAGTTTACAATGCAGTGTATGAATGTCACATTGGAGTTTTGTTGCTTTGTGCCGGGTACTCAGATCTTGAGGACCCAGCTTTCCAAAGGATGAGAATGTCAAACGACAGTGGATTATTGCTATAAGATAAAAACATAGTGACATAAAGAAGCACAAGTTCTGGTCACCAGATCCACGCAGTGACGTAGCTCATCAACATTTCAAGAATGAAGACTTTAAACGGAAACTTGAGATATGGTGGGTTAATTCACTTGAGATGAGTTTCCTACTAATACGATTAATAAATTGATTAATGTTGCTTTTAATTTTTTCCCCAATTGTTGCTTTAATGCTTGAAATATCAATGAAATGATGAGGCACGTAATATCGTTTTTCCAAGTATTTAAAATAAAAAGGGTTGTTCTTCCTAACTGAGTGGGGGTGATTTTTCACTGTACACGGGTTCAATTTCATAAGGTCAAACTTACAATTACATTTTTATTCACTGAAAACGTGGGGGTGGGGGGTGGGTGGGGTCAACCGACCGCATCTTGTTGCTGTGGACATGATAATACTGTCGTCATTTAACCCACATTTACCCAATGCATGCAAATACGATATGATATCTGCGTCAGAGCCGGAAATTGCTTTTTAGAAAAAAATATTACTTTTTCTATCATGTAAACATGTTACAACGGCAGAATATATAGGTCATATTGACGACAATATTTCGAATTTTTTTATATAGATATTTCGTGTTACATATTGAATATGTATTGACATCAATTGAAGTATGAAATGATATTGCCATTGTTTATTGCACACAGTGAAACTGGCATTGTCCTGTCTGTTTATGATATGTCACAACCAACTACAGGAGACACTGCTGATACACAAACTGCAAATACATGTACCCTATCAACAGTATCGTGGACACGAGAGTTGTACCAATATAAGGACATGTCAGGGTTAGATACGAGGGATGTACCAGTATAACGACGACATGTCAGGGTTAGATACGAGGACTGTACCAGTATAAGGACATGTCAGGGTTAGATACGAGGGCTGTACCAGTATAAGGACATGTCAGGGTTAGATACGAGGATTGTACCAGTATAAAGACATGTCAGGGTTAGATACGAGGACTGTACCAGTATAACGACGACATGTCAGGGTTAGATACGAGGACTGTACCAGTATAACGACGACATGTCAGGGTTAGATACGAGGACTGTACCAGTATAACGACGACATGTCAGGGTTAGATACGAGGACTGTACCAGTATAAGGACATGTCAGGGTTAGATACGAGGGCTGTACCAGTATAAGGACATGTCAGGGTTAGATACGAGGGCTGTACCAATATAAAGACATGTCAGGGTTAGATACGATTACTGCATCAGTATAAGGACATGTCAGGGTTAGATACAGGGCTGTACCAGTATAAGGACATGTCAGGGTTAGATACGAGGACTGTACCAGTATAAGGACATGTCAGGGTTAGATACGAGGACTGTACCAGTATAAGGACATGTCAGGGTTAGATACGAGGGCTGTACCAGTATAACGACGACATGTCAGGGTTAGATACGAGGGCTGTACCAGTATAACGACGACATGTCAGGGTTAGATACGAGGGCTGTACCAGTATAAGGACATGTCCTGGTTTGATACGAGGGCTGTACCAGTATAAGGACATGTCAGGGTTAGATACGAGGGCTGTACCAGTATAAAGACATGTCATGGTTAGATACGAGGACTGTACCAGTATAAGGACATGTCAGGGTTAGATACGAGGACTGTACCAGTATAAAGACATGTCAGGGTTAGATACGAGGACTGTACCAATATAACGACGACATGTCAGGGTTAGATACGAGGGCTGTACCAGTATAAAGACATGTCAGGGTTAGATACTTTTGTATCCTTTAAATTCTTCATGAGTATTATCTTGATTAATATCCAAGAAACCTTCATGATACAACTGCTTTTCTTAGGTGACGTATAGAATTCTATGCCATTACACATATTTATATTGATTGATTGAATATTGTTTAACGTCCCTCTCGAGAATATTTCACTAATATGGAGACGTCACCACTGCCGGTGAAGGGCTGCATAATTTAGGCCTATCCTCGGCGCTTATGACCATTGAGCAGGGAGGGATCTTTATCGTGCTACACCTGTAGTGACACGGGACCTCGGTTTTTGCGGTCTCATCCGAAGGACCGCCCCATTTAGTCGTCTCTTACGACAAGCAAGGGGTACTGAGGACCTTCTCTAACCCGGATCCCCACGGGATCACATATTTATAGTTTATGTATAAGTTAAGCATGTTTTATAATTCTGCATTATCATTATTTGTCATATTGATATTGTTTAGGTGCTGATCCTCTCAGAAGGCAAAGGAATCCCCCAGGCAGTCCCTAAAAAATTCCCTAGAGCAGCTCAAGGATATGCGAAGATGAAAGAAACCAACGACGCTCTGCACGCAAGAGAAAAGTGGAGCAAGCATGTACAAGTAGTTCGATTTCAGACAATGAAGAATTTCAAGTAGCCATTTTCGCAACATTGGTAATTTTGGAGAATCAAGCAGTTGTGTAATTAATTAATCATTTTTTTCAAATACTCTGCTGCCGTACTACGATGTAGTTTATACAGAAAGTGTCATGGTAAACCATGCCATTATTATTTTTTTAATTAACGATAGCGAAGTTTGATGTTGTATACAGGACTAACAACATACACATATTAATGTTTACTTGTCCTATATAATTTAGGTGAGGCTGCATTTTATTTGAATTACATACAAGTGTATATAACCAGGTTCAAGATCTGACAATTGAGAACCAGTTGTTTCTGACCTTGATAAAACTAAGACATCATAAACTAACTTTGAACTTAGTAGGTTTTTTTTTCAGTATCGACAACAACGGTTGAAAACATGGCTGCCATGGGTTAACTTTACGTTCAGGCAGTGACAAGAGGTTAATTTTTGTACCGACAGAAAATGGTGAGTTCTTTGCTCCAAGGGATTTTAAGTTCCCAACACGGGTAACCATTGATGGTACTGAGATTACTGTCAAGAAACCAAAGCCATCAATAGCCCAGCAGTCTACTTTCTCTACATACAAGAATCGGAACATTGTGAAGATACTCGTTGGCTAAACATGAAGTGGTCTTGTAACTATTGTCTCTCCAGCTTTTGGAGGTTCTTCAAATGACCGTCAACTTGTAGAACACAAATCTTTGTTGAATCAATACGAACCTGGTGTTTTAATGATGTCTGATACGGTCTTCAATGTGAACCTGGTGTTTTAATGATGTCTGATACGGTCTTCAATGTGAACCTGGTGTTTTAATGATGTCTGATACGGTCTTCAATGTGAACCTGGTGTTTTAATGATGTCTGATACGGTCTTCAATGTGAACCTGGTGTTTTAATGATGTCTGATACGGTCTTCAATGTGAACCTGGTGTTTTAATGATGTCTGATACGGTCTTCAATGTGCAAGACACGTTTGCTTACAGGCATGTCAATATTAACATTCCAACATTTTTATAAAAGAAAATCCGTGTGTCGGGAAACACTGTTGCATGATCGCAAAATATCTAGTAAAAGGGTGCATATTGAACGGATAATTGGATTAGCAAAAACATTTAAGATTTTGAAGGACTCCTTGAACAACACTGGGAAAAGCAAGTGACATTATCTTTGTATGCTTCACTATGTGCAACTTCAGAAAATGTATTATTCCCAAACTAGCGGCAATAATCTAGCCCTATCAAATTGGTTTTGTTTGGGAAGGGGGGGGGGGGCTAAAACTCCTTAAGATCAGATGCGGGAGTGATATTTTGTGATTCACACTGCAACATTTGTTTTATCATTCTAAACGTTTGTTGGTTTTCTTTACGTTAATGAAAAGATAACTTTGAGGTCTTCAGCTGTGTTCGTACAGAATAACTGCCCTTGAATTTGATCGAAGTATCATGTGACAATAAAGTTCTAGGGAACCATTTACATTCTTCAAAAAAGAAACGGTTTCATTAGCTATTTGTTCATGTTTTACAGTGAATGGAAATTGTCCCTTTAAATAGAATTTTCATCAACAGCAAATGGAGATGCTGCAAGAAATGGATGGGACTTTGAAGTGCCACATTTTAGAGTTTTTACATTCCATTTTCCTTCGAATATTGTTATGGTTAATTATTCATAAGATTGATTTGTGGGGTATATTTAGTTAAACAATTTGCAAGAGTATGCAGATTATTTTTTCTGTACATTTACAAAATTTGAGGAGTGAATTCTCTTTCACCTTTAGACTGCTATAGAGGATTGGTGCTCTGGACACGGATTTAATTATCAAATTATGCAATTCCCATACTAGTAATGTTTGTAATAGTAATATTGGAATTTTAAAGTCACATTTCAGAAAGCTTTTCCTGGAAATATCCATGGCCAGAATCAAGTGCAGTTGAGATTGCAATTGAAATAACAGAAATTTGTAATGTATATTTACTGATGGGTGATTCAACCAAATTTTCCTAAAGCACCATGGCCAAACCTCATTTGAACACAACCATTCCTACGCAGGATACAATCGTGCTTTTAACAAAGAGGTATAACCAACCCCTACGACTCTTTATTCTGGTGAGTGAAGATGTCCGTCGGGAGGAGTAAGAAATTTTGAAGAAATATATACTAGCATATCAGATGACGCAATAAATTCGGGTTTGAATGATATATAACATTCCGTCAGATCCCCCACCACTTGCTCAAACACAGTTGGAACATTTCTGTAAATTGCTCTCTGCCGTCCCCCCCCCCCCTTTTTTTTTTACAAAACAGAAAGCCCCATCTAAACTTCAGTAACATCAGTGAAAACACAACATCATTACAAATGTATATAAAAAAATAACGTCAGGAAGAAAAAAATTGCGATTAAGACGATTATTAATTATTAAAATATAACTTTACAACCATTCTATAGAAGTGTGAATACATTACCAATTTCTCATTTATTTTCACTAGCAAACACAATTGTAATTGATTCTGACCATGATTATTTTCAGTAGAAACGTTTTTGAAAAGTGGCTGAAAGATTCCAATATTACAAAAATTACTAGTATGGGAATTGAAAATGAAACCTAAAGCACCAATCCTCTGTGGCAGTCTGAAATGTGCAAGGGAATTCACTCCTAAAATTTTGGAAGAATCTGCAAATGTACAGAAAAAAAAATAATCTGCATTATCTTGCAAATCGTTTAACTAAATATAACCCACAAATTAATGTTATGACTCAGTAACCATACAACCATCTTCGAAGGAAAATGGAATGTAAATCTCTAAAATGTAGGACATTTGTATCCAAGTCTCACACACACACACACACACACACACACACACAGTGTGTTCGTGAATAATAACGACCACAACTTTCACAGAACATAACTGTATAAAGTACATCTAATAACCCTTATACTGAACATGAAATGAACGTTGGTTTCAATTTTATGGCATGTCACCTTATAATAATCAAAGCATGAATTTTTATACTTATTTTCAATTGTTGGTATACTATTTTATTTTCAAAATTATTTTCAAAGTGTTGTACATGACACGTTTTCAAGAATAATCCATGGGAAAACAATAATTTTTAAAAAATCACCTATTATATTACTGAGCTAGTGAAACATTAATTTATATGTTGGATTGTTTGTTTGTTTTTTGTAATCGATGGGAATGCCTTGGCTCTGGCGCGTATAACATCCTTGCATGTCTGTACCAAGTACTAAAAAATCGCTAAATTTTAATTAGGTTTACATATTAACTATAACAGTCACAACTATCAATGCTAAGATGTCGACATTCTGATAAAATGTGGTGGATGTGAAAACTGGTATTTATCGGACAATTAATTTTTCAGTCAATTCATCAATTCATTAGGGGTAGCGGGGATGCATAAATTGACAGACGGTATTTTGTTGCCATGGGTAGTTGACGACTGTTTCGATTTATTCCGCGTTTGAAAAGAAGACGTTACAAAATTAGTATGATTTCAGTCTAAACTTAATTTTTCTACATACTGCATGGGGTCAGAACTTTAATGATTTTATTTTACCAGTGTTTCATTGATTGACACAAACTAGCTGTAGACAGTACAGTGAATCTTGTCATACACTGACGGATCGATATATTTCAGTAATATTTCCTTGAGATTAGATCTCGGATGTCATAGATAAATGTTGACATATTTTATGTTTTATTAATGCATAATTTAAAGCAGTACTAGCTGTCATTTTGGTGTCAAAAATTTTTGTTGCAAAATTGTGATTTACCATTTCAATGACAACAAAAAAATGAGGTTTATAAACTTTTGCTATTAATATTTGTATTAGAAAACCTACCCTGAGGCTTGGAATAAAGCTAAATTACATTATTGTCTTCCCACACAAAAAATAATACCTATATTTTAATGCTATATATTCAATAGAACCGAAATCTATATATTTATAAAATCTTAAACTTAGTTTTGATTTTATCAATGACTATGGTTAATGTTACATACAAAACTATCAAAACACATTTTAAATTTTTTACACCAAAATACTTTTTCCTGATTTAGAGCTATAATATTACTTAATAATGCATTTGATTAAACCACAGCTCCTATTCGTTTAATGATGTTTGCAAGACAAGGAATAGCGACCACGGTGGAGAAAACCCGCACGAAATGGCGGGCTTCTAGCTTCACACAACGTGGATTTATTTTTACAGATCAGACATCGAAACCGCTCTTGTCACAAGCGGATCTCGCCATACCTGTGTGTTTACAACAAGAAAAAGGACCGAAACGAATCATCAATGAGCGCCTCGTTCTGGGTTTTAGTTTATTTTTTTGAATCCAGGTAAATTTCCTCGATGGTTGTTTCATCTCATTGGGGAAATCAATCTTAATGGGAAAAATTGAAATCCCTGTAAGTTACAATTTTGTTAATTTCTTAGGAATTTTACTTTACCTTAAGATGTTTGTTTTCAAATGTGAATTTCTCCACTACCATGCGTAGCGTTTAATTTATCCATGCGAGATTTACATTCTTAGCATGAATCGACTCCTTATAGATTTACTAACGTTACTTATGAATTATCTTGGAAATTTTCTATTGAATTCCTTAGTTGTTGTAGAAAGTTTAAATAATTACCAGTTAGACGGAGCAAATCCGAAAAACCATAAACCAAAGTTCATGTTGAACACTAAAGAAGTACAAAAACCTTAGTTCACACATCACAGTAAATTATAAAGATCTGCACCGTATAGGAATTTGAATTCATATTTGTTTGTTTCTCTTGCGTCCCATCGAGAATTTTTCACTCATATTGAGACGTCAACAGCTGTAAATGTGAAGTACCACAAATTTAGACCTATGCTTAGCGCCCAAGGCCGTAGTCTTGAGGATTCTTTAACATACATGTTAATGCCTTCCGCGACATGGGATCTCCGTTCCGAAAGACTCGTGATTCTCATTACTAATTGCCGAGCATTTGGAGAAGCAGCAATCACTACCCATTTTAATGTCATAAGTTTGATGCAGCCATGGCACGAACTCATAACCTCCCGGTTACGAAGCGAACGCTCTACCACTGAGCTACTGCATGCGGAATAATTGAACCGTACAGGAAGTTATTCCGGATTTTCGTAACGTTTGCTTGTACGAGTTATCGTTCGTGCGGGACGGAATACAAAACTTCCGGTTGATGTACGAATGTGGTTTGATTGATTTTATCTTGTTTAACGTCTCTCGAGAGAATTTTTCACTCATATGGAGACGTCACCAAGACCGGTAAAGGGCTTCAAATTTAAGCCGTTGCTCGGAGCTTTAAGCCATTGAGCAATGAGGGTTCTTTAGCGTGACACGGGAACATCCGTTTTCAAGGTCATTTCCAAGGACCCGTGACATTCCCAACTGATGCCGAGCCTTTGGCGATGGAACTGTCACTACCTGTTTTAATGACTTAGGGTTGTCGCGGCCGGGATTCGAAACCCGCCTTCCGCATGCGGGGAAACGCTCTGTCCACCGCAGCGAAGGTGAAAGTGGGGATCCGGGTGTGGCACGATAAAGATCCCTCCCTGCTAGAAAACCATAAACGCCGAGCATAGGCCGTAATTTTGTAGCCCTTTACCGGCAATGGTGACGTCTCCATATGAGTGAAATATTCTCGAGAGGGACGTTAAATAATATTCAATCAATCAATTCAATGGGGAAAAAATGGGTAAATTATTATTGCTATATGACAAGCTGTCTTGATTTCAGTGGCAGAATTGGAAAGCAAGTGATATGATATTGCATAAACTGCCGAAAGATACATGCACAAAACGAGCGTGGATACGCTTATAGGGGCAAGGACACGATTTGAGCTGAAAAGTTTCAAATTTTATTTTTCCATTTCTTTGTTTACAATGTTTAACTAACGTATTTTGAATGGTCAACTAAAATTTGAATATCAGTTGTCGAGTTACAAATGAGATGCAACACTCACAATTCTTTCTTATGAAAGGTGAAGATAACGAACAGTGATCAATCTCATAACTCCTATAAGCAATACGAAATAGTTGAGCAGACACACCAGAGGTGGGATGGTGCCTAGGAGGAGTAAGCACCCCCCTGTCGACCGGTCACACCCGCCGTGAACCCTATATCTTAATCAGGTAAATGGAGTTATCCGTAGTCAAAATCAGTGTGCCAAGAACGGTCTGAGGTGTTTCCTATTGATAGTTAGGCCGTTCTTGGCACACCGATTTAAAAACTAACTTTACGCAGAACAAACTCTTGCGTATCGAATCAGTTGAGAGATATTAAACACCATATGCAGGTGGTAATGGAGTATTGCTACATAAATATGGGAAGTTGACGATGGAGAAGCTGAAATCATCCCGTTTGTCATACAGTTGAGTTGTCAGTTTGCCGCCAATGTCTACTTTCAATAAAATATGTAAGTATGAAGCAGAAGTGGACGACTCTGTGGTGTCTTTTATTTCGAGCTCACGGGGATATATCTTGTCGACATATGAATGAAAGTCATTATTGTTAATATACAAAACGTCGTCGATATATCTAAATGTCGAATTGAATGCCACAGCAAGAGACTTTTTCTTCTAGCGTAGAAGTTTTTGAATAAATTCTGCTTCATATGAATATTGAAACAGGTCAGCTGACAAAGGAGCACAATTCGTGCCCATGGGAACTCCAAAAGACTATTGGAAAACCTGATCACCAAAGACCACCAAGATATTGTCAATGAGGAACATATTTTCTATTTCAACTTCAGAGTATTTGTGCGTGGAATCAGAGTGGTGTTTAACAAAGTAAGTTTTTGGATGACTGATCACTAGATATGAATATTTCCTTTTTTCCATTTTCATTGACGAAGCAACTGTCTATGATGACAAAAAGTCTAGTATTTAATTTATCATGAGGAGTGGTCGTGTATAGTGTTGAAAAGTCATAGGTTTTGATGTTATTGATTTGGGAAAAGTTTTGCGATTTCAAGTTTACTAAAAGTTCTTTAGAATATTTTTGGAAACCACATTTGATTAACACCACTTCTGGCATAGGTAGTCGCACAGTAGGTTTGAAGTTTCTCCTTCACAGCTGTTAATATTTTCGTCAGGAGCAAAGATAGGGGCTTGGTAGAGCACTTACTGGATCCAGCAATGAATCGTTGTTTGTAAGGATTTTTTTATGTAGTTTAGGAATCCAGTATAGGTATGGCAACTCATATTCATTCGACCCATTGACTGGGATATTTAAATGTGTCTGAAACCGAAGCAAGCTTTTGAAGAACTTCATCTTTTGAAAGGGCAGTTGGAGTATATGTACGATTACCAAAAGTGAAATTAATGCCAAGTTCGTTTAAAATACAGTTGTAATAATGAGCCTTACAAACAAAGACAATGTTGTTACTAGCTTTGTCAGCTGGAACCAAAACATATTCCTCATGTAACCTATCTAATCCTTTTATCACTTCTGGTTTACTAAACACAGGAGGATAGATGGTACGTACTTGTGTTTTCATATGTCTAATGCGGGATTTTAATATTTCTCTTGTACTTTTAAAAGACTGAGGTTCTCTGTATGTAGGACCTTTCAGAATAAGTGATTTGAGGTCCTCATTTTCAAATATATCAACATCACCAGCTGGACTATAGTTGAAAGAAGATGAAGAACAAGAACACGTTGGTGGATTACGTATAAGATGGTCTATATCTAGTCACTGCAAAGTTTGTTTATAATTAAAAAATTTGGATGCAATAGTAGAAGTATACATGTAGCTGTAGGAAATACAGGGGTAGACTTGAACTTGAAATAAGTTGGAATACACGACTGAACCTTTCTATGACGAAGAATGTTGTATATGATGACGGCATCTATTCCTTTGTTTGTAAAAAAAATTGTGTTTGTGATATAAGATTCAAATTTTCACTGTGACAGTTTCATTTTTATAAACAAAATCGTATGTACATGTATTTTACGAAGACTATGCTATTTCTTTTCAGACGTGATCTCATTAAATCTGAACCTTTTAGTTTTGGAAAGAGATGTTCCATATGAAAAAGTTTGAGGTTTACAAGCAGTGATTCCCAAAATAATTTGTCAAACTGAATGGGAATTACCAGAAAGTCCTTGACAGTGTAGATTGATTTGTATCTTGTTTATCTTGTTTAACGTCCCTCTCGGGAATATTTCACTCATATGGAAACGTCACCATTGCCGGTGAAGGGGTGCAAAATTTAGGCATATGTTCGGCGCTTATGTCCATTGAAGAGGAAGGGATCTTTATCGTGCCACACCTGCTGTGATACGGGACCTCGATTTTTGCGGTCTCATCCGAAGGACCACCCCATTTAGTCGCCTCTTACGACAAGCAAGGAGGTACTGAGGATATATTTGAACCCGGATCCCCACGGGAATTGCCTGTGTGGATGACAAAATTACACCTCTCCATTTGACCCTTCACCTTGGTGTAATATTTTTATAATCGCACATTATCATTTTCATAACAAACTGTTTTGTCCTTTCATGCATCCAATACTGTAAATTTGTCTTTATTTATATCGACATTTCACTTCTTTTGGAGAACTGTTTGTTTCACAGTTTACCAAACCACTAGGGCTAGCACCTATGTAAGAACATTGTCTGCACATAACAAAACCCATGTCTTTAGCTGTGATATTCTGTTTTTCATGTATACCTTGTATCTCTTTAGGAATTAATTCTTGGTTTTTAGCCCAACTTACTGCTCTATTGTCTAAAGGTTTACACTTGTCCGACAATTTTGAAACAATTTTTTTGTCCCCCACCGCAACGCGGAAGGGGACATAGAAATACCGGTGTCCGTGCGTCTGTCCGTCCCACTTCACTTGGGACGCAACTCCTCAGAAACCGCTCAACGGATTTTGATCATATTTTGTAGGATTGCTAGTCACCATGTGTAGTTGATCACATTTCGCTGCCATTTTGATTCGACAATTTTTACTGGAGTTATGGGACTTTGTTGAACTTGTACGTGCTACACTATAGGAACACTTTGTGGACGCAACTCCTCAGAAACCGCTCAAAAGATTTTGTTCATATTTTGTAGGATTGTTAGTCACCATGTGTAGTTGATCATAATGTGCCATCATTTCGATTCGACAAATTTTACAGGAGTTATGGGACTTCGTTTAATTTGTACATATGTATTACACTATAGGAACACTCCGAAACCACTGACCGGATTTCATTCAAATTTTGTAAGATTGTTAGTCACCATATGTATATGTAATTGATCATATTGTGCCGTCATTTTGACTCGACAAATTTTACACGAGTTATGGAACTTCTGAGCTTCAACTTTTTTTGCGGCGTTGGGGGACATGGCTCATGTAGCAATCTTGTTTTGATTTTGTACTGTATATTTTAGTTTTGATTTCATGGAAATTTGACGCCGTGACTCGAGCAGCTACCCACAAAGGATTGCTATGTTGTCCTTTGGTACGGAGTTCAATTTCATTAACTAATTTCTGACTGCATGCTGACACAAAAGATGGAAAATCAGAATGTTTGTGATTATTTCTTGAATAAACAAGTTTGTCAGAAATATGTCGTAAACTTATTTATTTATGACGTCACTTGTCTCTACTCTTCGAAATGGGCAATATTGAAATCACTATGCACATCAACATTATTTCCAGCACATGGTGGTCACATATTTTGCACATAAAGAATTTCTATAACGTGTACTATGTATTTTACAATGAGGATGACTTCCCTTTCTTTCTGTAATTTCTGCTTCCCTTCTTCATAACAAATCTTTTGATTTTATAAAATGCTGACCTCCTCATAACATTCTTGCATAGAGAATTTTCCGTTCCGCGTTTTAGCAACACCCTGGGGATCCGGGTTAGAATAGGTCCTCAGTACCCCCTTGCTTGTCGTTAGAGGCGACTAGAATTAAATGGGGCGAATCCCGTGGGGATCCGGGTTAGAATAGGTCCTCAGTACCCCCTTGCTTGTCGTAAGAGGCGACTAAATGGGACGGTCCTTCGGGTGAGACTGCAAAAATCGAGTCCCGTGTCACAGCAGCTGTGGCACGATAAAGATCCCTACCTGCTCAATGGCCATAAGCGCCGAGCAGAGGCCTAAATTTTGCAGCCCTTCATCAGCATTGGTGACGTCTCCATATGGGTGAAATATTCTCGAGAGGGACGTTAAACAATATTCAATCAATCAATTAAATGGGGCGGTCCTTCAGATGAGACCGCAAACGCCGAGGCCTCGTGTCACAGCAGGTTTGGCATGATGAATATCCCTCCCTTCTCTATCTTTTGAAACTCAACGTCCTTTACAGGTTTAGTATCTTTTTTCCCTTTGCTTGGTCTGTTCCACTCACAAGGCTTTGCAGTCCAAGGGATATCATTTGCAGGGCGTCCTTCCAGGACAAACAGCAATCTAGCAACATGGGTACACCCTTCAGCAAGTCTGAAATACATGCGTTTCAATACTTTCTCTTTGTAAAGGATGGTTGTCTCCATAATTTAGTTGTACACGGTATATAGGTAAGAAGCATTTTAAGCACACCATTGTTTAATGTGATATTGAGTATTTTATAGATTTATTTACTAGTCTCAAAATACGAACGCTTGGCATTTAGAAGTGATATTTAATCTTTACTGATTTTAAGAAATAAAATCAAATAATTCATACTCTGCTGGGCACGTACAACTGGCTTTCAGTACGTGAAAGGGAAGATCCTTTGTCAGTAGGATCCATTGCTCATATACACCCTGCTTCATTGATGGATATCATTTTGAACGTATGTAACAGTGGTCACTCTCGGGTCCAATTTCATTTATCATAACTTTATGAACGTATCCCTCTTTATAGAAGTTTAACCCCTGATATATTGACGATAGCACTGTATTTTCTTTGCGTCAGCTGCCCTGAATAAGCTAATTTTCCACATCCTGAACACCAACTTTAGAATATGCATCCGAATTTCTGGCCCAACCTGAATGCAAATCCTTTATATCTGGAATGTCTGACCATCGAAGGTATCGTAGACTACCAAAAAATACAAACATTTCTTAGATTTAGTAAGCGGCAACAAACTTCACTTGCGCAACGTGTTTTTGATGCTATCAAAGCTTGTACGTGTACAATGCCGAACTCGACGGTCAGCTCCATTCCAACAGACTGCATTGATAAACGAGTCCATATTATTCAAAGATATTTTTGGATTTGGTGCTTTGTACATGAACGATAACTCTTACAAGCAAACATTACGAAAAGAAGGAATGTATTGACATTAGATTAATTGATTGTTTTTATCTCTCTCTCGGGAATTTTTTTCACCATTGCTGGCGAAGGGATGACAGCTCAGTGGCAGAATTTCGCTTCGTAACCGAGAGGTCGTTCGTGTTTGCCCAACTTTCTATTTTGTATTGCTTACAGGAGTTTTGAGATTGATCGCTGTTAGTTATCTTTTTCTCATGGTGTTTTGTGTAATATTTGAAACCGCTTTCAACACATCTGCTTCCAGTCGAGCAATTGCGTTAAGCATCAAACGCGGCATTTCTCAAAAGCGATTTCAAGAACACGTGTATTTGATAGACCACTGTTGCCTGTGTTAGGAACTTCCAACAATCGAGAGTACATGTTACAAAGACATGTTTTATTTTCCTTAAATTCTATTCTGTAAACAATGCGTCTGTTAGATTTGACGCCTATGCACCCAGAGTCTTGCATCAGGCCTCTGCAGTAAAAATCGAGATACATCGCGAAACCAAACTGTCCACCTGTGGATTGATTGATTGTATATTGTTTAACATCCCATTTGAGAATAATCCATTCATATGGAGACGTCACCACTGTCGATGAAGGGGTACAGCTTTTAAACCTATGCTTTGCGCTTACAGCCTTTGAGCAGGGAGGGATCTTTATCGTGCCACACCTGCTGCGACACGTAGCTGCAGAACTGTAGCTCTCTGAAAAATATTTTGACATAACAGAGAGCTACAGAGCCACCCCTTATAAAAACCTTCGATTTACGGCGCACAAAAAGCTGCGCACGGTTGAGGCCTTATATCGTTATATTCTTGAGTTACTGTCTCATAAATTTAATATCAAAAAATTCTTAACATATTTTCTCACTATACTTGTGTCTAAACATACCTTCAAATATTCATTAAAGTCCCACACGACCTGAAAACTCCCAGCTTCAAATAATTTCGGTGGTCTATTCCTAGGTACATTGTATCTGAGTTCTCTCTTCCACCAATAAAAACTGGGCGCCACCATATAACTGAAAAATTGTTGAGTGTGGCGAAAAACAGCAAAATCAATGAATCGATTTAAATATTGACCATACACTGTACCTGAAACAAATTCTTACGTATCGAATCAGTTAAGAGATTTAAACACCATATGCAGATCATAATGCAATATTTAAAGTCAGCATTTTGCAAATGTTATGGTCGTTATAACGATCTAATTTACCAGTACAGTACGTCATTGGGTAATAATTGTCGGTCATATTCTGATTTTGACTACGGCTTGCTGCTTTGTGGCAACGCACATTGATTGATTGAATACTTTTTCACGTCCCTCTCGAGAATATTTCATTCATATGGAGAC
Source organism: Ostrea edulis (assembly GCF_947568905.1). Classification (NCBI taxonomy): domain Eukaryota; kingdom Metazoa; phylum Mollusca; class Bivalvia; order Ostreida; family Ostreidae; genus Ostrea; species Ostrea edulis. Next base: position 4,607,807 of record NC_079168.1, read on the forward strand.
GTCACCATTGCCGATGAAGGGGTGCAAAATTTAGGCCTATGCACGTCGCTTATGGCCTTTCAGGAGGGAGGGATTTTTATCGTGCAACACCTGCTATGACACGGAAGATCTCAACCGAAGGACCCCCCCCTCCCTTTAGTCGCCTCTTACGACAAGCAAGGAGTACTGAGGACCTATTCTAACCCGGATCCCAACACACTTTGAAAAAAATTGTTTATACTTGATCGAGATATACGGTTCATGGCGGGTGACCTGTTGACAGGGGATGCTTACTCTTCCTAGGCACCTGATCCCACTTGAAATGTCCAGGGTCCGTGTTTGCCCTACTTTTAATCTTGTATTCTCTGTAGGAGGTATGATATTGACCATTCTTCCTTATCTTATTTACAACTACATCACATTTATTGGGAATTGACTATCATTACAATGGGTAAAATGTACAATTTTCTGTACCTATTTCTAGATGATATAAATTTAAACGGTCTAACAATGTTCAATATACATTTAAACTTTCGGTCATACTTTGGTCTGAAACAACCTTTTATATAGTCCATACGATATGATTGCCATTTTAAAGTGATATGTATAACAATTTACGCTGCACCAATTTCAATAGCCACGCCGTTTTGGAAGAATGTTCCCGAAAGGAAGTTATGTGTACGTGTCAATATGTAATAGACTATTGCAGAAAATTAAACTTCCTTTTTAGTAAAAACTGACAAGGATACAGTTACGGAGATAAATGCGCATATCCAAGACAAGCTTAGATATGCGATATTATTTCAATTTTATGCAAAAGATACGGTTTTCTTGCATGTTTATTACTATAGATTATAGGAGATATATCAGGTTAATAGAACTCGATAGAAATATATGCTAGACAACAACTGGATCGTCGCCGGCCGTGGAATTAAAGTGCTTCGCACATAACATATTCTATAATTACAGTGGCCAAAACTGTTTCACGTTCGCCCTATTCCAAAGGTAAATAAGTTTGATCTTTACCTTGATATCATTTTCAATGACATGAAAATTATGCCCACGAACGAAAAATACATATATTGCCTGGTCGTTACCGAGTAATAAATGTAGAGATTAAGTTCGACAAAGATATCAATATCCACTGACTGCTGCTAGGTTATGTTACTACGATATTGTATTGATTGAGTTTACACTTGTCACAGTCGTCGAATTCCCTTCTCTTTTGTCCAGAAGATATTTAGGCTATAAATTTTCCTGATGCCCCAATTATGTAGCTTCACAACACAAAATGCATGCATGAATCTCCAGCCAATTGTTCTATATAACCTGAATTCAAAAGGTAACATTGAAAGTTCTTATGATTTTAATTCTATGATCAGCGATGATGACTTACTTATCGTTACATTTAGTTACGGACTGGATTTGGGCTTTTCTCATTTTGTAATTTCCATGCCCAAAGAAATTTCGTCCTTGGTCACCCTGAACGAAGTACTCCATACATTAAATAACTGCATTTTCTTAAATGAAAATTTTATAGGAAGGTACATATGTACATCTTCACTAGCCAATGGTTTACGATCCACTCCGCTTTGTAGAGAAGCGAAGTGGATCGTAAACCCTTGGCTAGCGAAGATGACATATGTATAGTATGCACAATTTTCGTTTTTAGCCCACACACTGATGTGTCGGCAAATACAGCGATATTGAAGCCAATGATTTGTCGATTTTTCTTCTCTTATCGAAAATCTTCCCAAATTGAATCTGTGTATTGATTTCAGACATCACAAGAGATCAGGGTTTAAAGTACATCGATTAATTGTTGTGTACTGTAGATGAAACTCGGAACAACTATCGTATCAATCCGTGAGGTCGTACGCGTGCTCTAAATTCTGCTATATACATGTATTCTTCCTAAAATTGCAGAACTTTGACTACAGGCTACTCCTTCAAAAGGAACTTCTTGGAGAAATAATCTTTTTATGATTGGTAAAACAATGCATTTTTCTAACAACTTAAAGACTCTTAAAGAGACACTACAGCTCATTTTGCGCAAAAATCATGAAATGACAATTTTCCCAGCGCTTTCTCAATTTTTGTTGCATTGTTGAAAGTATGAACTTTGCGAAAATAACACTTATCTAAAGTTAAAAATTATCGTTTTAACGTAAAAATTAATACTTTTTGATGGCCTATACACAAAATATCGAGTCTCCTCCTTTCAGTCTTCAGACGCATGCGCATAGACAGTAAACAGTGCAGCATGTCGTCCAGAGAGAGAAAGTGTAGTTGATAGATCTAGAATTTTGACAGATTCTGTGAGAAAAGAGGTAAAATTAGAATGAGATAAAACTCATACGTGAAATAAAATTTACCTTGGTATCAGTTTGACCGTTGGAAAACAAAGAGCTCGGAGAAACACATGTAACTCAGTGGCGGATCTAGGATTTCCGAAGAGGGGTGTGAAAGTCAAAGATTAGCCAAACTAATCGGCCATTCTGGTGCAAAATTTGGATTTTCATTCACAATCTGTGGGGTAAAAAGGGAGGGGGATCCTGGTCCCCTAAATCTGCCATTGAGACTAGCTACGAAGACACCACATTTAAAAGTAAGTGCTATTTTTATCTGAACACGACACGTGTTAGTTGTAAAAACATCGGTCAGTGGGAACATGGAAGGTTTCTGTTGAAATAATGATTTATAATTACTTATTATAAGGAGCAGGGAATAATCTTATACTTGAAAGGTGAGTGTGGACCCCCATGAAGGGGAATTTAAATAATTTCCTACAGAACACCTTTGCTGTCATTCAAAACCACGTGATGTAAATAAGCATTCAAAAGTCCGAGTCAGCATGAAGAAACCTTTGAATTCCGAACGATCTTCAAAGCGCAGTTGAGAGTAAATTGATGCATCCCAATTGTTCAAAATTGTCAGTATCGATATGAAATTTATCATTTTATCAATACATGGTTTTAAAAACACTTTATCAAAATGTGGAAAATGAGCTGTAGTGTATCTTTAAGATTCTCCAGCAGGTGCTTGAAATCCAGCTTCTGGTTTAACCATCCTACATGTATATGTAAATATAGCATGACATCACAGTTCAACTGGTTTCATAAGCTGTCACATTATTATCCAAATCAGAAATACCAGCCCCAGTCTGATTAAAACCAGACATTCAATCTCGCTCTCCCCTTTTTTGCATGTCCGCTCGTTGAAATGAACATAGAGAAAGGGGGAGCGAGATTTAAGGTCTGGTATTAATCAGACTGTACCAACCCCAGCTGCGCACGACTACGCCATAATCAGTAGAGGAATTCCAGAATTAATTTTGCCTTGATCCTCTTTTGACGTAGACATGTAATTACTAGTACGCAACTGTAACTAGTCTCAATTAGAAATATGTGGGCACAGTAGCCCTTCTGGTTGGGACTCGATATTGATCTGAGAAAATATCAATACAGAAACACTCACAAAAATCGATAAATGTAAAGATATTTGTACATCGCAATGAAATGATCGATTGTAGATTGTTATTTATAGAAACAGTGCTTTTTCTCTTAACTCCGACTCGCATTCACCATGAACATGGACGCCTCGGCATAGGCAAACTATAGTTGTTGTACGTTAATGCATGGTATGCTTTCATTGAAAGGCTAAGATAACGAACAGTAATCTCATAACTCCCACAAAAAATACAAAATAAAGAGTTGGGCAAACACGGACCCCTGGACATACCAGAGGTGGAAACAGGTGCCTAGGAGGAGGAAGCATCTCCTGTCGACCGGTCACATTCGCCGTGAGCCCTGTAACGGAGCAATCCGTAGTCCAAATCAGCATGTAAAGAACGACCTAACAATCGGTATGAATTGTTTGATTGGTGTCATTACAAACCCTGATGAGATTTGAACCAATTCGCGATTCTTACCAGCATATCTACCATCCGCATATGATAATACCAAAGTCCCAATGAAACAAAATGAACGACTTTTCAAAAGTCCACATTGTTTATGGAGATGTAACATAAACTAAAAACAAGATGTGTTTGTGAAAAACAAATGCCCCCGATAATGATCAATTCCAAAAATGACCAAGGTCACAAAGACAAATATTTTAGTACCAGTAGAAAGATCGTGTCTTAAGAGATGCTTATGTGCAATATGAAAGCTCTAATATTTACCATTTAGAAGTTATGACCAATGTCAATTTTTTTAAAAAGTAGGTCAAATGTCAAGGTCAAAAGGTTTAGTTCCCGTGGAAAGGTCTTGTCACAAGGAATACTCATGTGAAATATCAAAGCTCTAGTACTTCCTGTTCAAAAGTTATTAGCAAGGTTAAAGTTTTCAAAACGTTGGTCAAACTCCAAGGTCACAGGGTCAAATATGTTGGTACCCATGGAAAGGTCTTGTCAAGGAATACTCATGTGAAATATCAAAGCTCTAGCACTTACTGTTCAAAAGCTATTAGCAAGATTAAAGTTTTGAAAAAGTAGGTCAAACTCCAAGGTCACAGGGTCAAATATGTTGGTACCCACGGAAAGATCTTGTCACAAGGAATACTCGTGTGAAATATCAAAGCTCTAGCACTTACTGTTCAAATGTTATTAGCAAGGTTAAAGTTTCAGACAGAATGACAGATTTACGGAATGACAGACAGAACAAAAACAATATGCTCCCCGATCTTCGTCGATCTCGGGGGCATAAAAAGTTAGATATTTTGGAGTTTCAATTTATTATCAGGCTTTCTGATTGGTCTTTTCAATCAACAAATATGCATTTTAACCCGTTTCCTAACATGTTTACCACAAATAGTTATTCATCTTGTGTAGTAAATGGTTTAGTATAGGAGTTATGAGATTGATCACTGTTCGTTGTCTTCACCTTTCCTTTAACTTAGCACCTTGGGGTAGCCTTTAACGAAAGATGATAGATGTAGATACAACACTTTTTATCTTCACACGAAGGCAGACCCCTGGTCTAACGGATGTTTGGTTGGTTGTTTTTATGTTCATTCAAGACTTTTTCACTCAATGTAGTATATTAGTACCCTCTATGCCGAGGCGCACCTAGAGTGATATTTCTTTCGCTTTGAATTGCCGCAATATCTTTCCAAGCAAGTTTTTTGTTTGTTTTACAAAATTCGTTTCAACACGATATGGATAAAATTAAAAATTAAATTTTCGTTTAGGATTATTTACCGGTCGCGGTAGCTCACTGATAGAGCGGTGATCGGGAGGTCAGAGTTCGAGCCCCGCTCGTGCCTTGGCCACGTCAATTCTATGACCTATAAACAGAGGGTTCGTCAAGCATTCGGCATTCACTGGTCTTTCGGGTATGGACCTGTGTTACGACATACGTTGGTATGTTAAGAACCCTCAATGCTACGGTCCTGCGCGCTAGGTCGAACGAGGGATGTAAATCAACATGGAAACAGAAACAAAACGTTCGTGATTATGTAAACATGGCAACAAAAATATGAATGTGAAATTCAGTTAATAAGACGAGAGGATTAGCAGAAAGGATCATTCGATCGATAAAAAGATAACTCGGCACTTTATTCAAATTAATAGTGTTGGTCTAATGGTCAAAGTGGTTATTGTTTACTTCAGTTTAAAGACGACACAGACACTCTAATAAATGAATGCATATTCTTCAATTAAAGCCATAACATTGGCAATAAAGCTAGCGATACCATCAGCTGTATAGTTATTTTGAGCCAATTAAGGAATAACTCGCCACGTTATTTATCCTGAATTGCAAAATTTTCGATAGAAAATGACAGCTTGAGGATTTAATGGATTTGACAATGTGATGTGCGAAAAATATATCGCGAGGGATGCGTCATTATCGGCTTCGTTTGTTGCAGAGGCTGTAAATAACCCTTGATCTCTTCACACTTTTGATTTATACTGACTGACTGTCATTTATATCTATTTCATTGGTATCTCACAGGCAACCATGCAAAGAGATGCTCACAAAGGATATAGGTGGTGTTGTATCAGAAAATACGAAAGCAGGGTTTCTACTAATTTTGGTTTGTCGGTTTGTTTATCGGTGAGAGGTAATCTACCAATAATGAATCACAATGTATTAAACCATGAAAGTATTATTGATGGTGGAAAGACCGAGGTCAATAGCATGTTTTCTGATCAAGATATAGGGCTTATGGCGGGTGTGACCGATCGACAGGGGATGCTTACTCCTCCTAGGCACCTAATCCCACCTCTGGTATGCCCAGGGGTCCGTGTTTGCCCCACTGTCTATTTTTTATTCCTTATAGGAGTTATGAGATTGATTTCTGTTCGTTGTCTTCACCTTTGATAACAATTATTCTTTATATCAAGAAAAGGTGAAGATAACGAATAGTCGATTATGGTTCTTCTGCAGGAGTGCGATATTTCTATTCTCAATATCCCAAGAGAGTTGTACCAAAGCTGCAACTAAGCGCATGGTCACCAATTATGATCACATGTCTCTTTATGTTGTCATCACAGTGAACAAGAGGGTCGACGTCACAATATAAAGCGAATTACGATCAGGAAGACAGCAATGGCGACATCATGTAAGCATATAAATATGATATAGCAATGTTAATCTAAACGTTGACAAGAGCTAACGTGTTAGAGCGACCACAGCCACGCGTATCCAGAAATTTTCCCCATGTGGGTTCTACCCCATGCATATTTTAGGGGTCCAATTGAAACTATGGACTAACATGTGGTATTTTATAACTGGAAATGCATACAAATATGTAATTATATTTATTTTCTACCTCGCCCAACGTGTAGGTGGTAGGTTCGCACTTCGGATCCTCCATTCCCCCCATACATGCCTCTATCAAGAAAAAAAAACCTGGTAAAAGTCTCTATTGTACTGAAAACTGCACAAAAAGATAACATACATCATCAAAACTCATTTCTTAATGGCGGTGATTATCCGAAAACTATTCCATGATCCCCATGCACAATGTAGCAGTGACGTATTGTAATTTAATACAATAATTGAATATTTCAGCTTTCGTATAATGGTAAAAACATCTCTACTTGTTTGACTCCTTACTTTTTGTCGTAATAAAATACATTAAAATCGATTGGCAAACCTACAATTAATGAAGAGGATTACGAACATTTGATATCAAATGTTTTATTTATTATAGATATTTCATTGAAGAATTTCGTTGATTTTCATGAAACGTCATGTGCGTGCATGCCAACTCCTAATTTAGATCCGTCTCTGCGCTAGGTATATTGTGACGTCACAACGTAGACTATGGCGCCACGTAACCCTCGTCTTGCCACGGTATCACAACTCGTCACACATTAGGCCTAATGCGGCGCTCTGCTTTGTGTAGGGGACTTGGATGAATTTGAGATAATCTACGTTAGTTCGTGATCTGAGACCAAACAGTAGTCCCACATTCTCGAGCCTTTCCTGCAAGCGGAAACACTTTCCAGAAAGATCTGAGAAGTTGCGATTGGGCCACACAGTTTCACGCAGTCTAACTTCCGGTGGAGGACTTCCGGGGACAATCACACATTTCTCAGCATAGCAATATACCATGAATTGACTTATTTGTGTTAAAAGGAACGATCATAACCTTTTCATGTTTGCGTATAATCAACTTGGTTCACGGCGAACATACAAGATGTCCAGGTTTCTATCTACTCCCAGGTTGGCGAAACAACGGGAAAACAATGCAGGTACTAATGTATACAATCAATGGCAAAACACTTATTTACACGTTTTCTGTATTTCACGGGTAAATAAATGTAACTATGTTCTCTTTCGCTTTGCTCAGCCGAACATGAAATATTTCCTGTTCTATTACCAAAATAAATACAAAGATATATTTAGGTGGCGACAATGTTAGCTAATTTTGAACACATCAGATAACGTTTGATCCAAAGATAGGTTATATTGGCGAACTAGATTGGTTTATACCCCCCGCGAACGAAGTTCAGGGGGGTATATAGGAATCACTCTGTCTGTCTGTGCAGATTCGTGTCCGGGCCATAACTTCTTTGTTCTTTGACATAGGCATACCATATTTGGCACACAGGTGGATTACCATGAGACGATGTGTCAAGTACCTTCATGACCTTGATCTCAAGGTCAAAATTAAAGGTTTTTATACGCCCGTCTTAAGACGGGACGTATTATGGTATGGCGTTCCTGTCTGTCTGTCCGTCCGTCTGTTAGCTTTTTCGTGTCCGACCCGTAACTTAAATACTACAAGGCCTAGAATCATCAAACTTTGTCTGTAGATACATCTTGGGTAAAAGGTGTGTCGCACATTAAAACCAGGTCACTGTGACTTTTCATTAAGAAGATATCCGTCTGTCCGTCCGTCTGTTAGCTTTTTCGTGTCCGACCCGTAACTTAAATACTACAAGGCCTAGAATCATCAAACTTTGTCTGTAGATACATCTTGGGTAAAAGGTGTGTCGCACATTAAAACCAGGTCACTGTGACTTTTCATTAAGAAGATATCCGTCTGTCCGTCCGTCTGTTAGCTTTTTCGTGTCCGATCCGTAACTTAAATACTACAAGGCCTAGAATCATCAAACTTTGTCTGTAAATACATCTTGGGTAGAAGGTGTGTCGCACATTAAAACCAGGTCACTGTGACTTTTCATTAAGAAGATATCCGTCTGTCAGCTTTTTCGTGTCCGACCCGTAACTTAAATACTACAAGGCCTAGAATCATCAAACTTTGTCTGTAGATACATCTTGGGTAGAAGGTGTGTCGCACATTAAAACCAGGTCACTGTGACTTTTCATTAAGAAGATATGGCAAAAACTTGTCCGGCTCATAACTTGAAAACTATTAGACCTAGAATCACCAAAATTGGTCAACTAATGCATCTTAGGTAGAAGGTGTGTCGCATCCTACTTTAAGGTCACTGTGACATTTAATTAAGTTGATATAAAAAAAATGTTTTAATGGGTACAATCTATACTGTTAACAATATGTGACGGGCGTATCATGTTCCGTGGCGGTGCACTTTATTTACAACGGATTCGTGTCCGGACCATAACTTTGTTCTTTGACATAGGCATACCATATTTGACACATGAGTGTATCACCATGAGACGATGTGTCAGGTACCTTCATGACCTCCATATGACCTTGGCCTCAAGGTCAAAATTAAAGGTTTTTTCAATGGATTCGTGTCGGGGTCATGACTACTTTGTTCTTTGACATAGGCATACCATATTTGAAACATAGGTGTATCACTATGAGACAATGTGTCAGGTACCTTCATGACCTCTATATGACCTTGAACTTTGACCTCAAGATCACAATTGATTATAAGGTTTTGACATAGTCATACTATAAGACATGGGTGTATCATGTACCTTTATGACCTTGACCTTTGATCTCAAGGTCAAAATTATAGGTTTATACCATGGATTTGTGTTCGGACTATATCTTCCATTTTCTTCTACAAAGGCATACCATATTTTTGCACTCAGAAAAGAGGTAATTTATACCTATTAACAACACCCTTTAGGAGATTGGGGTAAGCGGGGGTATTCTTAGTGAACATTGCTCACAGTATCTCTTGTTCGATCTATTGGGTAAAATCAGACAATGTACTTTTTTTGGTTTATTTGGTACATGAAAGGTGAAGATAACGAACAGTAATAAATCTCATAACTCCTATCAACAATACATAATAAAGAGTTGGGCAAACATGGATCCCTGGACACACCAGAGGTGGAATCAGGTGTCTAGTAGGAGTGAGCATCCCCTGTCGACCGGTCACACCCACCGTGAGCCTTATGTCCTGATTAGGTTAACGGAGTTATCCGTAGTCAAGAACGGTCGAACAATCAGCATGGATATGTATACAGCCTACCGGGTATACTATTCTGATACATGTTAAAGGGAATTTGGTTGCAAGTAAAATATGAAATTTACATATGTAGTGGTATATTGGGGGGGGGGGGGGGGAACTACGTCCAAAAAAGGGAGTGAGTTACCAATGTCGACTATGTAGAATTGTGAACTTCAGATGACGTAATAATATTATTGCACATGTAATGCATCAGCACTAATTAAGGGTTAAAATTATTGTTTGTTGTACTTTGACCCAATATTGGAGGGAGAGAGGCTATATTAAACAAACCTTCCACCATTAAATACTACATGTATTGTAGTCATACACAAGAATCGTATATTCAAAGTGGTTTTGCTTTCTAAAAGCAAATTAGATCATTATAACGATCATAAACTTTGCAAAATGCTGACGTTAAAGGAGATGGTTTAAACTCCTGTAACATTAACGCATTTTCCAGTAGCCCGCTTCGATTTTAAAATTGATCATACACAGAACATGCCCTTGCGTATCGATTCAGTTGAAAGACACACTATATCTTGGTAATAATGTAATATAATTATTATGTAATAACTTGTTAATGATATTCAATTTTAGCGATCTCATCACTCATGCTAATTAAAAGCAAATCCCCGCTTGTATGGTATCTTTATTTTTGAAGTTTTAGTCTGCTTTGAAGATAATCGAATTTGAAATTTGTTATTTGTATGATCATTTCACTGTTCGTAACTACATGGGAGATTTATTTTCGTGTGTTGTTACTGTTTCGCATTCATGTTTATGGTGTTGATTTTGTTCATAAAATGCATAATACAACTTATCAGAATGCAGTTTCCGTGTACATTCCTTTTCTCTATCCTCTGAGTAAGAAAAACCAGATTATTCTTGTAAACCCTCCCATTAGTATGATTAAAGAAAGCATATCGTTAAAAGCTTCTTACGCGAGTTTTTCATAAATAGTCGATACAAGATGATTAAAATCTTGTCTAATTTTCATTTGGGAGAATATTCACCGATTTAGATATTGATTTGCTTTAGCAGAGGAAATTTTCAAAAGAATTTCAATAAAATCCTTCGAAGTGTTTCAGCTACATCTTACACATCTTCGTGAATTGAATATTCACTTTGAATTGTGAGATAGTAAGTAACTTTATTGTAAAGGAATTCTAAGTATGGGAATATTAAATATAGCATCTTCGTTTACTAAACCGTATTTGATCTCAGGAAGGAAATATTGATACCCAAAATTAATTATGCGTTTTACGACTACCGCATTATGTCGATATTAATGTATCTGTCCGTTAGACCAATGTTATCGGATTTCCAAAGCTTTAAAGAAATCTACAAACATCACAATGCTGACGTCTACGAAGGATGGATTGTCCATTTTAATTAGATCTTTACCATTATAAGCTGTATCTTTTTTTTTATATAAAATCTTGAACATTGCATGTTGTCAAATTCCATGAAATCGAGAGATGATTGTTTGTTACCTAAATGTAATTTTGTAAGGTGCTTTTAAATATCTCTATACGGTCCGTTTTATATGAAAAGTGAAGATAACGAACAGTGATAAATCTATCATAGATAAGTCATAAATCTCATAATAAATACAAAATTAAGAATAGCAAACACTGGACTTTATAAACAAATGAATCAATGTAGTTAACATAAGCAACCTTCTTTGTCACAAAAAAGCAGTCTTTTATTCCATCATGTTTCTTAAGTTGAAATCTACACCTTGAAATCGCAAAGCTTTTCTCAAATCAACAACATCAAAACATATGACTTTTTACACGACCATTCCTCACGATAAATTAAAGACTAGACTTTTTTACATTATAGACAGTTGCTTCAAAATTGGAAAACGGAAATATTCATATCTAGTAATTAGTCATCCAAAAAATTACTTTAGTTTGTTAAACACCACTCTGATTCCACGCACTAGTATTCTGAAGTTGAAATTAAAAATATGCTGGAATTCCTCATTGACAATATCTTCGTAGTTTTAGGTGATCAGGTCTTCCAACATTCTGGTGGAATTCCCATGGGTACGGATTGTGCTCCTTTGTTAGTTGACCTGTTTTGATATTCATATAAAGCAGAATATTTTCAAAAACTTCTATGTGAGAAGATAAAAATCTCTTGCTGTGACCTTCAATGCAACATTTAGATATATCGACGAAGTTTTATCTATTAACAATAATAACTTTCATTCATATCTCGATTCAAAATATCCATGTCAACTCGAAATAAAAGCCAACACAGAGTCTAACTTCTCCGTGAAAAGAATAAAGTATCTTGCTGTAACCTTCAATAAGACATTAAGATATATCAACGACATTTTATCCATTAGTAATAATAAAATTATCTATTAACAATGTTCATTTTGATGTGTTGATTCGATATATCCCTATGAACACGTAATAAAAGACACAACAGAGTCGTCCACTTCTGCTTCATACTTAAATATTTTATTGAAAAATAGATATCAATGGCAAACTAACAACACAACTTAATGATAAGCGGGATGAATTCAGCTTCTCCGTCGTCAACTTCCCTTATCTATGTAGCAATATTCTATTATCACCTGCATATGGTGTTTATATCTCTCAACTTATTCGATACAGAAGAGTTTGCTCTGCGTATGATCAGATTTTAAATCGAGGCAGGCTACTGGAAAAGAAGTTTATGGTGCAGGGGTTTCAATAGTCTCGTTTAAAGTCAGCAGTTCGCAAATTTTATGGTCTTTATAACAATCTAGTTTGCCAATACAACCTATTATTGGGTCAAATAATGTCTGGCTTGTTTCATACCGATTGTTAAGCCGTTCTTGGCACACTGATTTTGACTGCGGATAATTCCGTTTACCTGATTAGGATATAGGGGTCACGGCGGGTCTGTCCGGTCGACAGGGGATGCTTAATCCTCCTAGGCACCTGGTCCCACCCCTGGTGTGTCCAGGGGTCCGTGTTTGCCCCACTATCTACTTTGTATTGCTTATAGGAGTTATGAGATTGATCACTGTTCGTTATTCTCACCTTTCAAGCTCAGATGTATGTGATGAAGCATTATCATGAAGTAGACGAACATGCCTAAATCCTGACACAGGGCGTCGTTTATGATAATATTTCTGGAGCTTTTTAGTATAGCATCTCGGTAATACCGATCTGTAACACTTTTGCCCTTCGGCACCGGGATTTGTACGGCAATACCATCACATGAAAAGAATATGCAATAAAGAACCTGCTTTGTGCTTTTGATTCTTTTGACAACCACAGGCCTTCTACCGTGTTTAGCTAGCTATATTCCGTTTCCAATTTTTCTTACTGGTTCAAAATAGTGAACCCATGTTTCGTCACCAGTAACAATGTTTGCAAATTGTCTTTGATTAAATTTGGGAAACATTTTGAGCACTTGCTTAGCGGTTTGTACTTGTACCCGTTTTTGGTCATCTGTCAATATATGCGGTATCCATCTGGCAGAAACCATTCGTACTTTCAAAATGAAATGCACCCGCGATAGTGATATGCCAACAGCTTTGGCAATATCACGAATCGTGTATCTGTCATCACTTTCAATTATTTCCCTGACTTTTAAGACATTTGCCTTGCCTGTTACAGTCACAGATCGGCCAGAATTTGCTGCATCTTTGACGGACTCTGTGGCAGTCAGAAATTTCATTCTTCACCTATGACCTGTCTCATAAGATACCTTATCAGACCCATTAAAGGGACTGGTTCACGTTTTTCAAAAGAAATATTTTCAATTTTGAAAATTAAAAATATAGCTCATTTAATGTTGACAACCAAAATTTGGACCGTCTGAATGCAAGGATTAGAGCAATACTTTAGCTTTGATTCTGTGTTATGTAAACAAAGACTCAAGTCTTTATATGTAAACAAACAAACCTGTGAAACGTTAATTTTGTAATTCAAAGCATCTTCATTTTGTACAATCAAAAATTTTAACTTTTAAATGACACATTTTACCTAAAGTATACTTGAAATGTGATATATATATATATATATAAACTTGGATCAATATACATTTATTTTGAAAATATCGTAAACAATAACACACCTCAATCTTTGTTTTCAAAACAAATAATAAACTCTCTATAATGAGCCTCTATCGTGATGAATAATCTTAATTTTTTTTGTGAAACCTTCTAAACATATTAATATTAGACTATAGATTTTGATCATTTAAAGTAAAAAACGAAATTTGGGGGGAAATCGTGAATCAGTCCCTTTAGACTTCAGTGGTGTCTGTAATGAAAAATAATATGGAAATCCTTAACTAATTTGCATTTTTTCATTACTCTGAATGTTAATTTATTGATTCCAAACAAAAAAATGCTACCTAAACCCCAAAAATCCAGGACTAAGGACCCACCTTAACTTCCAAAATTCAGTAGAATTCTGCATTACCGAATGACACAGTTTTGTGCGTACTTTTATATAAGCTCTAATTTCTCCAATATTCTCAAACCGTTTCCCAACCATTTTTACAACAGTGGTCAACGACTGGCTCTATTGAAATGACTATAAGTTTAAAACTATGTAGTGAATAGAGCTATTCAGGAGTATCATCATGCAAGGTGAAGATAACGAACAGCGATCAATCTCATAACTCCTATAAGCGATATAAAATAGATAGTTGAACAAACACGGACCCCTGGACACACCAGAGGTGGGATCAGGTGCCTAGGAGGAGTAAGCATCCCCTGTCGACCGGTCACATCCACCGTGAGCCCTATATCCTGTTCAGGTAAACGGAGTTATCCACAGTCAAAGTCAGTGTGCCAAGAACGTCTTAACAAACGGTATGAAACACGTCAGACAGCATTTGACCCAATGATAGGTTGTATTGACTAACTAGATCGTTATAACGACCATAGAATTTGCGAAATGCTGACTTCAATCGAGACTGTTGAAACCTCTGTACCATCAACTTGTTTGTCAGTAGCTTACCTCGATTTAAAAACTGACTATAAGCAGAACAAGCTCTTGCATATCGAATCAGTTGAGATATATAAACACCATATGCAGGTGATAATGGAATATTGCTACATAAATATGGGAAGTTGACGATGGACAAGCTGAAATTATCCCGTTTGTTATACAGTTGAGTTGTCAGTTTGCCGTTCATGTCTAATTTCAATAAAATATCTAAGTATGAAGCAGAAGTGGACGATTCTGTGGTGTCCTTTATTTCGAGCTCACAGGGATATATCAAATCGACATATGAATGAAAGTTATTATTGTTAATAGACAAACCGTCATCGATATATCGAAATGTCGAATTGAAGGGCACAGCGAGAGATTTTTTCTTCTCACGTAGACGTTTTCGAATAAATTCTGCTTCATATGAATATACAAACAGGTCAGCTAACAAAGGAGCACAATTCGTGCCCATGGGAATTCCAACAGACTGTTGGAAGACCTGATCACCTAAGACCACGAAGATATTGGCAATGAGGAACTCTAGCATATTTTTTATTTCAACTTCAGAGTACTTGTGCGTGGAATCAGAGTGGTGTTTAACAAAGTAAGTTTTTGGATGACTGATCACTAGATATGAATATTTCCGTTTTCCATTTTTGTTGAAGAAGCAACTGTCTATGATGTCAAAAAGTCTAGTTTTTAATTTATCGTGAGGAATGGTCGTGTATGGTGTTGAAAAGTCATAGGTTTTAATGTTATTGATTTGGGAAAAATTCTGCGATTTCAAGTTTACTAAAAGTTCTTTAGAATTTTTTAGAATCCACATTCGATTTACACCACTTCTGGCATATGTAGTCGGACAGTAAGTTTGAAGTTTCTCCTTCAGCTGTTAATATTTTCGTCAGGAGCAAAGATAAGGGCTTGGTAGAGCACTTACTGGATCCAGCAATGTATCTTTGTTTGTAAGAGTTTTTATGTAGTTTAGGAATCCAGTATAGGTACGGTAACTCATATTCATTCGACCCATTGACTGGGATATTAAATGTGTCTAAAACTGAAGCATGGTTTTGAAGAACTTCATCTTTTGAAAGGGCAGTTGGAGTATAAGTACGATTACCAAAAGTGGAATTAATGCCAATTTCGTTGAAAAGACGAAATCCTGCAAAGCATTATCGCACTGTTGTACAATACACATTACATATCGAACAGCCCTCGTATGTTTTAGAAGGTATGTTTGTAGGATCCCCACTTGGTATTAGCGGTGATTTTCATGATATTAAGCGCCTCAATGCATTTTGTTCAAAGTTGTTTAATAAGTGTAATAAAGGTAAAGTCACTGTCAAAGACCACGCCGAAACAATGAACATGTTTTAAATATTTGACTGGAGGTCTAATCTATTTTAAACATAGACCAGAGTGTTTTCTATTTCTTAAAAAATAAATACAAACTGCAAGATATTTTCGATTTAGAAAATATAAAACTGTTATCATAAATTGATTTTTGGAATTTATTTAATCTTAATATTTTTTTTAGTTCTAGCAAAGAACATGAAGATTGATTCTAAGATATATGTACCTTTGCCTATAGGGGATAAATGAAAACTTAAAGTACTAATAATATTATAAGGACTTGGAGATAATGGTATATTTTTAAAGCGCCATTGAATATTACGGAAGGGAATCGAGAGGTAATAGGAATGCTTACTCCTGCTAGGCACCTTACTCCACCTCTGATGTGTTCAGGGGTCCGTGTATTGCTTATCGGATTTACGATATTGATCACTGGTCGTTATCTTCACCTTTCATTCATTTAAAGAAGCACTGAACATGCAGGAATAGGGGATACAGGGTCATTGATTTCAAGGCACCACTTCAAGACCGGGCGTGTTTTTGCGCTAACATTTTCCACTTTCCCTGTCGCATCTGAACTTGAAATCATTGAAGACATTCAGCAATTAGTCTTACTCTTGCGGTGCCATTAGTACACTTCTTGTGTAGGCTTGTGATGTGCAACTAGATTTGTAAAAATATAAACTAATCTGCGAAACGAATGTTTTATTGTTAATCACAACAGATCCACATCAAGGAACACGTAGATGATTCCTTTTAGCAATATTTCAAAGGAAACTTACTGAACCACAGAAAACAAATCAACGGAGCATAAAGCCGCCATTAACGTGGACGTATCTTGAGAAGGTCTTTCCGTGTATGTCTCCTATCTTCATATAATGTTTTCTGTATATGCTTGGCGTGTGGAAAAGTAGTAAATTATTCAATCCTTTACACAAACCCGAGAATATCATTAGGATAGTTTATAGTGATTTAATGAAGCCCACATGCATTGGCATACCTTTATATAGGATTAAATGAGTGTGTATTAGCAAAATTTGATCGATTTTTATTTCAGTGACGTTGAAGAAAGATTCGTCTACATTTCCAATAATTTTGTGAAGTTATCAGTTTTTTCTCCTCAGTTCATTGGCTATATACTTTGCACGATGTTGTCATAATACACACGACTACTCAAGACAGTAATGAAAAGACACTGAACAATATTTCTTGGGTTTTCAAGGGAGCCCCAAGTTATAATACAAATCATGTTTTCTTCAGTGTGCTCAGCCAATCAAATTGCGTGTTGCAAGTAAAATTAAATTATTTGGAAAGAATATAATTCAGATAAATTTTCTCTAGCAACGAACCCACCATCTGCACCCTCGGAAACAGAAAATCATACTTATGAACGTCTCTTGATTATTGCATCGACGAAACAGTATTGTATCGACACTTGAAGCCAACACATGTAATGCTATTTGCTGTCTGATTGTCAAACACTCTTCAGAAAATCCAAATATGTTATACGTGCTCATACCCACATATATTCTCCATTATTTACGGAAAATCGCGTAACATAATGGTATTTTGCCAAGACCTAATTAAAGTCTTGACGAGTTGAAATGAAATCGTGGCTATAATGAGCACATTGATTAATACTGCAAGACAACTAATACAATTGAGGATATCAAACTTATGGTGTTCGGGTATGGCCATTTGCAAAAGTGTGACGGCGCGTTGCTTGTCCGCGCGGAGGCGAGTGGTGTAAAGTTGTGTTACTTGTAGCGTAACAGCGTGTTGCTTGTCGGTGTGCTGTGACTAACGCGCTGTCACGTTTTTGCAAATGGACACCATATATGTCTTTCTCTTCGATTACCGTTATACAACTAAAAGGTATTCATATGTAGACATCAATACCAAATATTAACTGCGCTATGTTGCCAGATACTTTTAAACTTCCGAAATGTCATGTCCAAAATTACAACAAATAAATTAGGAAAGAGGTTTTTACCTTCAAAGAAATGTAATTAATTAATGACTGGTTTTCAAATTAATATAGCAAAATGAAAACCGAGGTCTTTTATTTGAATCCAGGCTGCAAAAATCACGTTTTGCGTGCAACAGAATGATTGTCAATCTATTAAAGCACTATCGGGGAGCTGAGGCTTCTATCAGCATGTGGCAACTAATTCTTTTAATGGACGGAGGAGCGCGTTCTAAACGAAAGTGGAAGTAGTGTCAATCCCGCAGCATCAGATTGCTAGGTTTTTTGTTGTTACAAATTTCGTTTACGGGTTCGATTTCCTCAAGAGACTGATGGCGTAGTTATGTTTCTGAAGTTCTAAATAATTTTTGCTTTGATATTTTTGTTGACAGGGGTTACGTGACAGAGGTCAAATTGATGGAATTTTAGTTTTCATTTTTCATTAATCACATCGTCGCAACCGACAGAGAAAGTTTTAAACATTGATTGAAATGGTATTTAATGACAAATTCATTTACTTTCTACCACATTTGCCTTTTCTCGGTAAATTACGCAAATTTTGTCATTTATCAACGATTTGCATGCAATAGGAATTGCTAGAGTTTGAATCTACCACCTGTAAAGAATCTTTTCGTTTTATCATCGCCGTAGCATTGATCAGACCAGGGTAAAAATCACAGCTGAATTGAAATCTGTACTACGGTATCGTGGTGATTAAAATAAAATGGAACCTGTTCAAAGTAATGAGGCAAAATTAAGTTGTATCAAATACGACAATGGTACATCATTTAAAGTAGGATGGACTCGATACTCAGCATATTGTAATTACGAACGTTTGTGTTTTTATTTACCTATGCAATATGTGCATGTTGTATCAAACATTATGCTTTATCCAGTGATGACTTTCTTCCTCTGGTTTGGAATTGATTTCGGTTTTTCTCAGAAACTTATCGATATCCATTTACAAATTCAAAAGTGGCTTGAGACAATGCGATCGCTACATCTAAGAAAAAGAAGTCTACAAATCAAATTGTGTGAATCCTTAGGACATGTGAATCCAACATTGATTTATCAATTTACTTCCAACTTTCTAAGGTTAAGAAAATATAATCTAGTTTGGGTCTGCGTGTCCCGATTGTTGAAAATTAAAGAAATTTCCAAAAAGCAATATTCTACACGCTAATCTCAATTTACAAAGAACATTTTTATGTTCTTGCTAGCCTAAAGACAGAGATTATGTTACACATCGCTTACATGAAATAAACCGCATTAAATGTAATTTTAATGCAGTGCGTGTTTGTATCCGTTGATAATAGATTTGTCTCCACTCAAATTAATCTGTACATGTATTCATCCATCATTGAAATGTGAAGATAACGAAAAGTGATCAATCTCATAACTCCTATAAGCAAAATAGAATAAGAGAGTTGGGCAAACACGGATCCCTGGATATACCAGAGTTGGGATCAAGTGCCTAGGAGGAGTAAGCATCCCCTGTCGACCGGTCACACCCACCGTTAGCCATGTGTCTTGATCAGGTATCTTAGTTATCTTCACCTTATCATGCAAATGGTTAGGTACGTGGTATAATAGTATTTATTCTGGAAATTCATTTCGCAAGGTTATACAATGACTTTTAAGTCAAACAAACTCAAACGCTGACTACATTAAATCAATATTCCTCATAAATTTTACAAGAATGAAGATTAACCGCTACATTTCTATCCAGTAGCACAGGACTAAGTATCTAACCCCCCCCCCCTCCAAGAAAAGTAGTCAAACCGGTCCACTGGTCCAATTCATGTGTCACATCGCTCTCCGTAATTTAACCGGGAAATAGCAAATTGAAGAAAATGTAAAATAACTTCACACAGACACTTGCGATAGCTTTCTAATTAAAGATACCGGTATTTGCAAAAACTTTAATTAGTGTACCTACTTTGCATAATTATCTATGAAAAAAGGTAAAATGGCGGAGCTCTTTTAAAAGGATATAATGATAAGCAATAATGATACCAGTATACCAACTGTACATTCATTTCATACAAGTGAAATGTATATGCAATCACATGTATATTTGTACATTAACGTTTTGAAGTTTTTATTTTCAGTTCAGAAAATTATTGTCTTTTGTGTTTGTGATAAAATACCACTTATTTTAAAAAAAAAAAAATCAAGATGTAATAGAAATTGCCAGATGGTGTTCAATAATTTATTTACACAAAATGGTTTTATATATATATATATATATATATATATATATATATATATATATATATATATATATGCAGATGAGGAAGGAATCCGCCCATTTTTGTACTGTATTTCTAGTTATTGTAACTTTTTTTTAATCATAAAAGGTTGGTTGCATATTGACGAATTTTTCACTCGTATGGAGACGGTTTATGAAAGGGTAAAGAAAAACACCACAAGCATGATACAGATACCTTTGTAACAGTACTTGTAAGAATTAGGAACAAAACGTACACAATTCTTCATTTATTCTATATACACCCATATTCACTAAGACAAAACATCAAATATGTCGAAGAAATCTGATAAATTGTGTTTCGTATTGTTTTAAGTTTTTGGACAATACCTGGAGAAAGAGTCGACGCCTGTTTTAACGATGGCTGATTGCTAACCATCGTGATATGACCTATTTACACCATACCAAGCAATATATACTTACTAATTAACTATCAGACCTACTTACCTTTGATATAGAGTGCCGGTGTATTCTTGAAACTCTATATCAAAAGTCATTGTCTGATAATTGATTAGTGATTATATATTGCCTTGTGTGGTATGAAATTCATAAGGAGGGTGTACGCCCTCTTAAATCCGCCACTGAGTGATATCACCTTAAATTAAAGGAACTGCTTTCGACATTGTTCAACCCTAGCTATTCACTAAATATAGGTTTATTTGCCTTTTTCTGGGGGAAAACTTTCATGGTATGTCTCATTGATTTAAAGTATGTAACCATGCACACTTTCATCCTGTACAGATTGACCAGAAGTCGTATTTCTTTGAGGTAGTGACTCTTACAATCGATCTTTATACCCCCCGCAACAAGTTGGGGGGGGGGATATACTGGAATCGGGTTGTCCGTCTGTCTGTCCGTCCGTCCGTCAGTAGACGCAATGGTTTCCGGGCTCTAAAGCATTATCCTTTCCACCTACCGTCACCATATCATATATATGGACTACCCATGGGATGAAGATGTTCCCTATCGATTTTTGGGTCAAAAGGTCAAAGGTGAAGCGCACTGGACATCGAAGTAGCAATATGGTTTCCGGGCTCTAAAGCGTTATCCTTTCCACCTACAGTCACCATATCATACATATGGACTACCCATGGGATGATGTTCCCTATCGATTTTGGGGTCAAAAGGTCAAAGGTCAAGCGCACTGGACATCGAAGTAGCAATATGGTTTCAGGGCTCTAAAACGTTATCCTTTCCACCTACAGTCACCATATCATACATATGGACTACCCATGGGATGAAGATGTTTATAGCTTCTTCAGATTTGTTTTTTAAAGGGAAATCTTGGAACCATTAAATAATTATGCTTTTCTCAGATTTGCAATGATAAATAAACAGACTGTCGCGATCGTCATAAGGGGATACGCAGATTTGTTCCGTAGTTCTGGACGTAAGACGGGTTCGTCCATTTATTCATTACCACAACGGGTCAATTGATTTTTTGGATCGACCGTATAGGAAAACAAAACTTTATGATTTTTGATTTCCTCATTGAGCTGTAGACATATCTTGTCATTAAAGAGCTAATATCCGTTGGGAGTTTTCTTTATCTTACAGGTCAGGTTCAGTTGTCGTGTGTGATGGAGCTTGAAATAACAAGTTACCAAAAGAAAGTCCATTAAACTCAGACTTTGCTGATAAGTCAGCTAATTTTGATCACATTCAGGTATTTTTGGCAGGTTTTTATTTGTCATGCAGTTTCCTATGCCCAGTAACATAGAAGTTATGTAGGAAAGGCAAATGTAATTATGATGTAAAATGTAATGACATGATGCTATTAAACCATATTATGTTAATACATTTTCCGTTGTGATTAATAAGATATGGAAATAACTAAAAAAACACCATCATATTTCGTGTATTCAGGTCGCTGAAAATTGTACGTTTCTTTCATCATTCTGATACATACTTTAGATTATATAACCTAAGCTCAGCAGAATTTATTTAGGTTCAAATTAACTTGACTAACGAGGTATGCTATAAATACGTTTTAATTCAGAGAAGTTTTGCAAGCATTACATCATCTTTCATTCATTGATGTGGAATTATATCTACCACTTTCTATTGCAAACAAGAGATGTTTGTAAAACACATATGCCCCCCATGGTGCAAAATTGAAAAGGTTTATACACACACACATCATTTAATTGAGAGTAGTATCATCAATTCAAAATATTGAGCAGACAATATCTTCCTATGTCAAGAGTGGATTGACCATGTGACCTAAAAATCAATAGGGGTCATCAACTCCTGAAGATGTACCAGTGTACCAAGTTTGATGTCTGTCAAGCAAAGGGTTCTCAAGATATTGAACGGACAGTATATTCCTATGTCCAGTTTGACCCTTGACTTTTGACCATGTGACCTTAAAATAATTAGTAGTCATCTTCTCCTGAAGATGTACCAGTGTACCAAGTTTGATGTCTGTCAAGCAAAGGGTTCTCAAGATATTGAGCGGACAGTATATTCCTATGTACGGTTTAACCCTTGACCTTTGACCACGCGACCTCAAAATCAATAGGTGTCATCTTCTCTTGAATATGTACCAGTATACCAAGTTTCATGTCTGTCAAGCAAAGGGTTCTCAAGATATGGAGCAGACAGTATATTCCAATGTCCAGTTTGACCCCTGACCTTTGACCATGTGATCTGAAAATCAATAGGGGTCGTCTTCTCCTGAAGACGTACCAGTGTACCACGTTTGATGTCTGTCAAGCAAAGGGTTCACAAGATATTGAACGGACAGTATATTCCTATGTCCAGTTTGACCCTTGACCTTTAAACATGTGACCTCAAAATAAATAGGGGTAATTTTCTCCTGAAGATGTACCAGTGTACCAAGTTTGATGTCTGTCAAGCGAAGGGTTATCAAAATATTGAACGGAGAGTATATTCCTGTTTAGTGTGACCCTTAACCTTTGACCATGTGACCTCAAAATCAATAGTGGTCGTCTTCTCCTGAAGTCGTATCAGTGTACCAAGTTTGATGTCTGTCAAGAAAAGGGTTCTCAAGATACTGAGCAGACAATATATTCCCATGTCAAGTTTGACCCTTGACCTTTGACCATGTGACCTCAAAATCAATAGGGGTCATCTTCTCTTGAAGATGTACCAGTGTATCAAGTTTGATGTCTGTCAAGCAAAGGGTTCTCGAGATATTTGACGGACAGTATATTCCTATGTCCAGTTTGACCCTTGACCTTTGACCATGTGACCTCAAAATCAATGGGGGTCATCTTCTGAAGATGTACTGGCGTACCAAGTTTGATGTCTGTCAAGCAAAGGGTTCTCTAGACATTGAATGGTCAGTATATTCCTATGCCCAGTTTGACCCTTGACCATATGACCTCAAAATCAATAGGGGTCATCTACTCCTTAGGATGTACCAGTGTGCCAAGTTTGATGTCTTTCCAGCAAAGGGTTCTCAAGATATTGAGCGGACATTATATTCCTATGTCCAGAGTAGATTGACCCTTGACCTTTGAACTTTTGACCTGAAAAACAATAGGAATCCTCTTCTTCTCATAACTAACCCACATATGAAATATCATTATCATCAAGTGAATGGTTCTCAAGATATTGAGCGGACAACACATGGTCTACAGACCGACCGACCGACCGACAGACCGACCGACCGACAGGTGGAAAACAATATGCCCCCTCTTTTTCAAAGGGGAGCATAAAAAGAAGCAATGATTTCTTCCACTCCCGGAGAAATAAATGACAAAATCCTTTGATTTCTTGAATTACTTTATTGGGAGAACTTAATTTTTTCCAAACCCCCCTAAAATTTGGGTCATTTTATTAATTTCACCTTATTAAAATGATAGAAAATAGTACAAATGACTTAATTGGAAAAATATTTCAAGCCCCATAAAATCTGTAAAATCCAGGAGCTCCCGGGGGCTTCGCCCCCTGGGCCCCCACCAGGGCTTCGCCCTGGACCCACTGCCGCATAAAGTGGCGCCCCCAGTAACCACAATTCCTGGATCCGCCCCTGATTACGCATTGTATTCATCAAACTGACTGACTTTGCAATACTAAACCTGTTTTCAACTGCGGTACGGGTATCCTACACACATTTCGATAATGATATACTTTACAGTATTGGGAAGCTGGGAGAAATGACCTTAACCTCGTTACAAAATGCACTAATTGTGATGCATGGCAGTTTTGTATTGATGTGTTACAGTGTTGCATTGATCTTTTACAGTTTTGTATTGATTCATTGATTGTATATTGTATAACGACCCTTTCGAGAATATTTTACTCATATGGAGATGTCACAATTGCGGTGAAGGGCTGCAAAATTGAGGCCTATGCTCGGCGCTTACGGCCATTGAGCAGGGTGGGATCTTTATCGTGTTACACCTGCTGTGACATGGCACCTCGGTTTTTGCAGTTTCATCCAAAGGACCGCTCCATTTAGTCGCCTCTTACGACAAGCGTCCTATTCCTTACTCTCATCTCCCCCTTGTATGCGTTGAAACTTTTATTCCAAAAAGGAAGCACGTAGTAATAGGGGTTTCCTATATTACTAGTCTGGTCCCCATCCCGCCACTCATTGATCACGAGTGATCAATAAGTGGCGGGGGCGGGGACCAGATTAGTCCTATATCACCTAATTCCCATACATAGAAAAGGCAAGTGAGGAAAAGTAGCATAATGACCCCGTCTTATTTAAACCAGATCTTTGATCCGCTACGATATTCTGATGTCGTTACTATTTTGTATTCTGTGAAGTGGTCGACTTGCAATCATTATAAACGAGGGATATGATATTCAAATATACATCTTACAATTTACTTTAAGTATTTCATGATCATCTATGCTTTTCAGAAGTTATCACACAGGCACGTATCGTTGTTTTGTGAAGGGGGAAAGACAGACCGGAAGGAAACATAGAAAATTATTGACAAACATAAAAAACGGCGTTTAGCCAGATCTTCAGAAATCCTAATGGGGGGGGGGGGGGGGGGGGGGGGGGATAGGCACTTAGGGCATTGATTGATTGATTGTATATTGTTTAGCGCATGAGAAAATTTCACTTATATGGATTTATAACGTGATTTTTATTTAAAATACGTGACAGAGATGAAAATAACATTGTTGAATGATTTGAATTGCATATTTACTAAACATAAGTAGAAAAAATAAGTCTATCCCAGGTCAGAGGTAAGAAAAATAAGGTGGATGGGGAATGGTGGAATGATCATTATCCATGACCCTGTTGGGAAGGGGGTGGCATCGACAGTGTTTATGAAATATACTACACTCATGACTGGTTGCATCAAACATTGGTTTCTTCAATCGTTGGGGGAAGGGGGGGGGGGTATTTTACTATCAACGCTGAGACTTCATAACTTTCAAGATTACTTTCTTTTAATTCACCACTACTATAATAAAAGGGGGAAATACTCAATACATTGTATATCTTTTATTTGCATTTCAAAATAACAAATGATAGCC
This sequence comes from Ostrea edulis, assembly GCF_947568905.1. Taxonomy (NCBI): domain Eukaryota; kingdom Metazoa; phylum Mollusca; class Bivalvia; order Ostreida; family Ostreidae; genus Ostrea; species Ostrea edulis. The sequence goes on from NC_079168.1 coordinate 4,633,633, forward strand.
ATTGTCAAGAAGTGGGGACTGCCCCCTCCCTCGAGATTCTACGTGCCTGTTGCATGTTTGCGCCTGATACCCACTATATTGGTTATGAAACTTGCAGTCGCAAAGTGAATTGACAATTGACTAAAAATACAGGTTCAATCCAATGTTCTCACGGTCGTCCGCGCTGAATCGTACGTGTCCTTTTCATTTGTGACGTCAAAGGTATCGCTGTATATTTTCAGTCTTGCCAATCAATGTTCCATCTGCAATACTTGACGTCAACAAACCAATGTTGCGTCAAGGAGTGTATTGGGAATTTATTATTGGGCAGTATGCTATACAATGGATGTACGATTCATAAAGACGAATTGTAGTCTGTATGAATTTACAACCTTCACCATCATAGTAGAATACAAATATATTAATTTGAATGTACATACGTGTAGTTCACTCCTCTTGAGAGGTGTATTATAGTGAGATGATGATGCTTTACTTTTGTACTTTTAAATTGGGCGCTACCTCAGGGATGGGATTTTTCTATATGTGTTTGTACATGTATATACGTTACTCATTTTAATTGCCATACATTTATTTAATAAATGACCATTTTTACCTTTTATATGAGTTTGGTTTATTTCGGGGCAGGCTGACTTCAATACGTATGTCGTTGTAAGAAATCTTAAAGAGTGACCGCTTAGATATTGAGATATTTTCGGAAAGTAAAAACAAGAAAAGGTTAGCCTCCTATGCGGTCAGCTTTTTTCATTATGTCGTAATCTGTAATTTAAACAACATAGAGGTATCCCTATATCCTTTTGCAAAGCTGAACCATCAAACACAGAATATATAAAGCGTTGATTTTCCATCGATTTCTCAAATATTATTACGAGGTTCTTCCCCCCAATACTGGAAAACTTTTGATTTTAAAAAAAAAAAAAATACAAGTGATATGACACAATGTTTGTTTAAGTTACTAGAGTATCGATCAAATAGGAATATTCTGTTACTTCTTTAGATGTTTTCATAGTTTGAAATTGAGAAAATAGATTAATATAAATTCGATGCAGCTGTATACGACGAAAATAGGATCCAGTTCTGAAAACAACTGTCCCTCGTTCCACGTTTAACTACACATGTAGTTAGAAAATGCGACCTCAGATCTAATGTGTTTTCATAATAGAGAGGAGATAAACACAATGCTTATATATTTGATGAATGTTGACAAGTAGCTATCCCGTTAGATTATTTGAGGGGTTGAGGAACTACGAATGGTTATAGTAATGCAAGATCGATCAAACATTCATATATTTTATTATGAATGTAGATACGTGCTAAACAAAATTGTCTGTGTCATTTTCAATCAAATGAAGAAATCACGAAATATACCACATGACTGATTGTTTGGAATGACTCTTACGAGTGCCTAGCAGCACAAATAATGGTTGTCCTGGGGTTTATGTATGTCTAAACAAATCTGTTTTATCATATGTGGCTTGTAATATTGTATTAACGGAGAAATGTGATTTGCATATCGCGGTCCTCTTGAAGAATTGCAAATTTCCTGGATCTAAAGCGAATTTTGTAATTAAGATTTTTTTTTCATTCAGTAGTATCAAGCTAGGAATGATGGTATTGAAAATAAGTGATCAATTCAGAAACAGTGTACAAATGAATAGTACCACGAAAGTATATCACGGAAGTCAAAATAATGTTCATATACTACTTGCGCAGAAAAGATAAACGACAAAGCACTTCTAATGCATTTTATAAGAATTGTGTTTTTTATATACATAGGCAGCTATCCTTTATTTAAGAAAACATCTTTTAAGAGTTCATTATGAACTTTTCTTTTAAAAACGTTACGTTTTTTTTTTTGGTTTAAAACAGAATAAATGAAGATCACGGAAGACATATAGAGTAATATTTTCAATTTAGTTGCACGTTCTGCATAGATTTTACCAAATTCTAATTTTTCAGGAAAATATCTAATTAGTTTTATCCTGTGCTAGCCTCATATGGAATTTGTATTTTTCTTTTATTCAAACTTCTGTATATTCCGAAAAAAATCAATAATATACTAAATCTTTGTGCTGATTGCAAGGTAAGTGAAACTTAAACATAATTATGCATGCACTTGGTAAATATGGGCCGAGTTTTAATGTGTGCTTGTAATGCAGATCACCATTAAATGCATCACTCGGTTATACCGGTATGTCTGACAGACAACACAGTTACGTACAACACTGTGCACCGGATGAGCTCGCTATCTCCGGAGTGAATTGCGGAACCGTTCGTCGTAGACTTCTCGTAAATTCTTTTCAAATTGGTAACTATTAGATTCTCTAATCATGTTGCGGGAGAACAGGCATCAGCGAGATTTCAGTTTTAATTTCCGACTCAAAAAGTCATCTGAAGAATTATTCTTATCGGTTCCCGGGGGAGCCCAAACTGACCTTAGACATGCAAATCAGCGTACTAGCACCAGTTAGTTTTGCACTGTTTTTGAGCCATTTGTTAGGAACACTAATCTAAAATCAATGAGTGGTAGTGGCAATGGGATAAGCTATTCGAAAATTCATAATGTAATTGGGTAAAAGCCTAGGTCCAAAATTTCATATCTAAATTTGTTTTCATTCACACCTCCGTGGACTTTGTCTCCTACCTTGTCATGCGTCATTGTGTGAGGCCGGACTTTGTCCCTTGCCTGGTCATCGTGTGAGGCCGGACTTTGTCTCTTGCTTGGTCATACTTCATCGTGTGAGGCCGGACTTTGTCTCTTGATTGGTCATGCGTCATCGTGTGAGGCCGGACTTTGTCTCTTGCTTGGTCATACTTCATCGTGTGAGGCCGGACTTTGTCTCTTGCTTGGTCATACTTCATCGTGTGAGGCCGGACTTTGTCTCTTGCCTGGTCATGCGTCATCGTGTGAGGCCGGACTTTGTCTCTTGTTTGGTCATACTTCATCGTGTGAGGCCGGACTTTGTCCCTTGCCTGGTCATGCGTCATCGTGTGAGGCCGGACTTTGTCTCTTGCTTGGTCATACTTCATCGTGTGAGGCCGGACTTTGTCTCTTGCTTGGTCATACTTCATTGTGTGAGGCCGGACTTTGTCTCTTGCTTGGTTATGCGTCATTGTGAGCACGTGATATCGGACTCAAAGTACCTTCAGAAGGCATCAAACACTAGACATGAAAATCAAAGGACTTCCATGATCCTACCATGTGCTTCATCAATGTAACAGATGTTAAACAAGCATTCTGAGAGTATTACATGGCAATACAGTCCCTTACCGGTCGCAGAAATTACTGGACCACAACAACATTCGAAGTTCATATTATAAATTTACTATGCTAGAAATCGTAATGAGTGTAGTATTCTTTATCTAAAGAAGTAAGAAATTTGGATGTAAAATTTAAGCTGGTGTGGATGTGACTCCACTTCTTCTTATCAACGTTATAGAGAACTAAAAAATATCCGAAAACTGATGATACACACGATTTTTCCAAGTGCAAGGGCCGTAACTGAGCGAAAACTCACAAAATTAAAACTTGGTATGTTAAATGTTATTGCAAAGCAATTTACCGAATATGAAATAAATATCTGTAAGAACAGAGAAAAAGTGCGGAAAACTGATATGCCGAACTGACGGACAGACAGACGGACTGCAAGCAAAACGTCCCCTTCGACTTCATCGGTAGGGGTCTAATGATAATTTCAAATTAACTTAATCTTGATTGATCGATTATTTTGCGTTTAACGCCGTTTTTGGCAATATTTCAGCCAATGAAATATGATTGGTTTTGACAAATGTTTTTGATTTCTCTGACGGCTCCCAGTGAGCCTGCTATTTATCGAAAATCAGAGAAACAATCTTTAATGGGGCAAAAGAGTTGTGATCCTTGACACGGGACAATCTTTAACGTACAATCCGACATAGAAGTTAACAAGAGGCCCACAGGCCTTATCGGTTTCCTGAATACTAGTGATAAAGTATCACTAATTCCATGGGCTATGAAATCTAGAAAAAAAACCCTGTTCTGAATATCTAAGCTAAATTCTAATGTTCAGCAATAGTATAAAACAAGATGTGTTCTTTAACCTTCAAAAGTGCATACACTGATGAAAGGCTTTAAATAATAGGTGTATTAACATTAAAACATCAAAACATATGACTAATTTGGACTCATCCTAAAGTCATAACCCTGGGTTTTGATTGAAATTCACCATTTTTGTACATCCTTTTCTGTTATTCCTAAGTATGCATTTAGATTTTATACAGTATCAGCAAACTTACACATAAATACTATATACTAAGTTTGGCCCCACCCTGAGGTCAGAAGCTTCACTCTGGGGATCATCAAATTTACAATTTTGGTAAAAGACTACCTGTTCTATCCATTAATTTCAATTTAGCATCAACAGCACTACAGAAGATGTTATTTAAGTGTTTTACACATAAACACTATATAACAAGTTTGGCCCCACCCTGGGGTCAGAACCCCTACCCCGGGGGTCATGAAATTTACAATTTTGGTAGAGGCCTTCCTGCTTTCCATCACCATGCATTTAGTTTTTCTTACACGTGTGCGGTTCTTGATAAGAAGACTTTTGAAAATTGGTCAATTTTGGGCAGTTTTTACCCCGCCCCTAAGGCCCAAGGGGTGCAGGAATCCTGAAATTTACAATTTATGTCCCCCTTGTTCCAGAGATGCTTCATATCAAATATGAAAAGAATTGGAATAATAGTTATCAAGAAGAAGTTAAAAATGTCTATTGTTCACACATTTAATAACTGACCATTTTGGCCCCACCCTGATGCCAAAACCCCTACCCCTGGGATCATCAAATCTATAATTTTGGTTAAGGACTACCTGCTCTTTCTAAATGTCTATTTAGTTTCAATATAGTATCAACAGCACTAAAGAAGATGTTATCTAAGTGTTTTACACATAAACACTATATACGAAGTTTGGCCCCACCCTGGGGTCATAACCCCTACCCCGGGGATCATGAAATTTACAATTTTGGTAGAGGCCTTCCTGCTCTCCATGCATTTAGTTTTTCTTACACATGTGCGGTTCTTGAGAAGAAGATTTTTGAAAATTGGTCAATTTTGGGCAGTTTTTGTCCCGCCCCTAAGGCCCCAGGGGTGCTGGAGACCTGCAATTTACAACTTAGGTCTCCCTTGTCCCAAAGATACTTCATACCAAATTTGAAAAGAATTGGACTAGTAGTTATCAAGAGGAAATTAAAAATGTTCAATTGTTAACGCATGACGGACAACGACGGACGACAACCGATTGCAATAGGTCACCTGAGTTTACCTAAAAATATATAAGCAGGTAAAGATACATTACATCATGCTAAATGTCTTTTATAATTAGTAGAGTTTAAAAAAGAATCTAGTATTATCAAAATAAAAAAGAGAGACGATAGTCAGTTGTATGCTAGATTTGCTTTCATAGTTTACCGAAATACTAAATTAGATTCTAATGGTAGACATATGGCGTTTTACATGCAGATGGCACTCCTAATCTCCGCTGTCATTTCAAATAAATAATGGTGGTAACCAACTTCTTTACAAGCATTTTAATGCACCCAACCACTCCGTCTTGTTTATGAGGGTAAGGATTTTGGACAAAAATTACCATCACACAAACAATCCAACATTAAGTACCCCTTTTCGTAGACAATGGGAAGATCACTAGATCAGGACCCTAGGCGTTGCATTTCCATATGATGCAATGGTAATGTGTATGATGTGGGAAATTTGAATAGTCCACAAGGAAGTAACGTTAATGTGATGGGACTCTTTCCCAATACTCAAAGATGGAAACGCAGCCATGGACATCGTTCATATAAAAGACCAAGTATAAATGATGTAACGTTTGATTCACTTTTACCTTACGTCAACAGACAATTAGGTCCACATCATATTCGTACAAAACTTTACACACAGCTAGTCTATACTTGGATTTTTCAACACCTGAATATAGACTGAACTCTATGATTATGGATGTTGCCAATCATTGGCTCTTTACACCAGCACGGGTCATGGATGATATTCCTTCCAAATCATGCCGCCAGTTCCTTTAGCTCAAATTTACAAACAAAGGAATAGATGCCGTCAACATAAGCAACATTCTTCGTCATAAAAGGGTTCAGTCGTGTATTCCAACTTATTTCAAGTTCAAATCTACACCCTGTATATCCTACAGCTATACTTCTACTATTGCATCGAAACCTTTTTAATTATAAACAAACTTTGTAATTATAAACAAACTTTGCAGTGACTAGATATAGACCGTCTTATACTTAATCCACCTACGTGTTCTTGTTCTTCATCTTCTTTCAACTATAGTCCAGCTGGACATGTCATTACTGGTGATGTTGATATAGTTGAAAATGAGGACCTCAAATCACTTATTCTGAAATGCTCTAAATACAGAGAACCTCGGTCTTTCAATTGGCGACAAAACTTCATCTCTATTATGAATTCTGTCGAAGATTATGACAGACGATGGGCTAAATATAAAAAAGAAGAACTTGATATATTGTCAGAATGGGTTAAAAGCATAAAAGGAATATTAAAATCCACATTAGACTTTAAAACAAAAGTACGTACCATTTATCCTTCTGTGATTAGTAAACCAGTGATAAAAGAATTAGAAAGGTTACATGAGGAATGTGTTTTGGTTCCAGCTGACAAAGCTTGTAACAACATTGTCTTTGTTTGCAAGGCTCATTATTACAACTGCATTTTGAACGAACTTATAACTTCAACTTTTGATAATCGTACCTATAATCCAACTGCCCTTTCAAAGGACGAAATTCTTCAAAAACCATGCTTCAGTTTTAGACACATTTAATATCCCAGTCAATGGGTCAGACAGGAAAACAGAGTGGCAATGCAATTCCAGATCCACAAGGGCGGAGCAAAGAGAAAGAACTAGTAATGAAGGAAATTGTGTCCACCAAGGTGGAACAGATTCCCGAAGTTAAGACCAAGCTAGAGAACTCCAGCAACAGAACCATATTAGCCGAGGGAACCTATGACATGAAGTGGGGCACAGGGTTGGATAGTGAGGCTACTCTGCATACCAACAACAAAACATGGCCCGGAGAAAACAAACTTGGAACAAGAGATGTTTGTAAAACACATATGCCCCCCATGGTGCAAAATTGAAAAGGGTTATACACACACACATCATTTAATTGAGAGTAGTGTCATCAATTCAAAATATTGAGCAGACAATATCTTTCTATGTCAAGAGTGGATTAACCACGTGACCTCAAAATCAATAGGTGTCATCTTCTCTTGAAGATGTACCAAGTTTAATGTCTGTCAAGCAAAGGGTTCTTAAGATATGGAGCAGACAGTATATTCCAATGTCCAGTTTGACCCTTGACCTTTGACCATGTGATCTAAAAATCAATAGGGGTCGTCTTCTCCTGAAGACGTACCAGTGTACCACGTTTGATGTCTGTCAAGCAAAGGTTCTCAAGATATTGAACGGACAGTATATTCCTATGTCCAGTTTGACCCTTGACCTTTAAACATGTGACATCAAAATAAATAGGGGCAATTTTCTCCTGAAGATGTACCAGTGTACCAAGTTTGATGTCTGTCAAGCGAAGGGTTCTCAAAATATTGAACGGACAGTATATTCCTGTCTAGTGTGACCCTTGACCTTTGACCATGTGACCTCAAAATCAATAGGGGTCGTCTTCTCCTGAAGACGTACCAGTGTACCACGTTTGATGTCTGTCAAGCAAAGGGTTCTCAAGATATTGAACGGACAGTATATTCCTATGTCCAGTTTGACCCTTGACCTTTAAACATGTGACATCAAAATAAATAGGGTTAATTTTCTCCTGAAGATGTACCAGTGTACCAAGTTTGATGTCCGTCAAGCGAAGGGTTCTCAAAATATTGAACGGACAGTATATTCCTGTCTAGTGTGACCCTTGACCTTTGACCTCAAAATCAATAGTGGTCGTCTTCTCCTGAAGTCGTATCAGTGTACCAAGTCTGATGTCTGTCAAGAAAAGGGTTCTCAAGATACTGAGCAGACAGTATATTCCCATGTCAAGTTTGACCCTTGACCTTTGACCATGTGACCTCAAAATCAATAGTGGTCGTCTTCTCCTGAAGTCGTATCAGTGTACCAAGTCTGATGTCTGTCAAGAAAAGGGTTCTCAAGATACTGAGCAGACAGTATATTCCCATGTCAAGTTTGACCCTTGACCTTTGACCATGTGACCTCAAAATCAATAGGGGTCATCTTCTCTTGAAGATGTACCAGTGTATCAAGTTTGATGTCTGTCAAGCAAAGGGTTCTCGAGATATTTAACGGACAGTATATTCCTATGTCCAGTTTGACCTTTGACCATGTGACCTCAAAATCAATGGGGGTCATCTTCTTCTGAAGATGTACTGGCGTACCAAATTTGATGACTGTCAAGCAAAGGGTTCTCTAGACATTGAATGGTCAGTATATTCCTATGCCCAGTTTGACACTTGACCTTTGACCATATGACCTCAAAATCAATAGGGGTCATCTACGCCTTATGATGTACCAGTGTGCCAAGTTTGATGTCTTTCAAGCAAAGGGTTCTCAAGATATTGAGCGGACATTATATTCCTATGTCCAGAGTAGATTGACCCTTGACCTTTTCACCTGAAAAACAATAGGGATCCTCTTCTACTCATAACTAACCCACATATGAAATATCATTATCATCAAGTGAATGGTTCTCAAGATATTGAGCGGACAACACATGGTCTACAGACCGACCGACCGACAGGTGCAAAACAATATGCCCCCTCTTTTTCAAAGGGGGGCATAAAAATCTACAAAACAATAGCGTCCAAATACGCCAGAAACGCATATCTTACGAGGAGTGAAAATCAATCAAACATTGAAGTATTTCTTAAGGATCTGAAAAAGGCTGGCAAGAAGAATACCAAACGTGATGTGGATAAGTAAACGCCCTGCCAAACTCAATATTACATGGACAATACTGTTACTACTTTAAAACTTCACTCTCTAAATGTAAGAGGCTTAAATACCTATATAAAGAGAACAGTGTTATTTGATTGGTTGAGAATGTTAAATATGATGTGGTATTCTTACAAGAAACTCATTATATTAAGGATCACGAAGCTGTTTATAATTCAATATTAAGGAGGTAAGAAAATTACTGAAATCGAAAAGAAAGAATGTGAAGAAATACCTACAATGCGAGAATGTCACATGGATTTTGAACATATGAAAAATAATAAATCTCCTGGACAAGATGGGTTAACGGCTTAATTATATAAAGTGTTCTGGCACGATTTAAAAGACTTATATTATTCATCTCTTCTTAAAAGCATTTAAATTGGAATACTACCATTTTCACAACGAAAATAACTCTCTTTAATTCATAAAAAATGAGAAAAGGGCAATTTAAAAAAACTGCAGGCCTTTAAGTCTAACCAATGTGGATTATAAACTATTTGCACATGTTTTGGCCAGTCACTTACAAAAGATTACAGGTAAAATTATCGGGTGCAAACAAAGTGCATACATTAAAGGTCAATACATTGTATATAGGCGAAAACGCTCGATTGATTCTGGATATCTTCGAATACTATTCACAAAAAAAATCTAGATGGAATATTAAATACTCTTCCTTGATTTTGAAAAAGCTTTCGATTCAGTTGAATATAATTTTATGTTTAAAACTTTAGAAAAATTTAACTTTGGACCAAAATTCATAGGAATGATAAAAACACTTTAGAATAAAACTATGTTTAAAATAAAAAATGATGGGCGGATCTCAAAACCATGTACAATGCAAAGAGGAATTCGCCAATCCTGTATCTGCATTATTATTCATTTTTGTATTAGTAATTTTAGCTATTGAGATTAGAAACGGCAATGATATCAAAGGGCTTTCATTTCAGAAAAATAAGAATAACAATGATAGCATAAAAATTGTTCAACACGCAGATGACTGCACGAATTTGTTACAAGATATACGAGTTGTGGGATTGGTCGCTCGTTATCTTCACTTTTCATATAAACACTTTGTCAAAAATATTGAAAACAATTTCAGCATTTTCGAAAGTTGCCGGACCTAATCTTGATTTAGAAAAAAATCAGACTGTTTATTAATGGGTTCATTTGTAAATACGTATGCCAATGAACAATACATAAATGGCGTCAAAATCACGAAACCCTGTATAAAATTTCTTGGTATCTACACATTGGCACAATAGTAAATACTTTAGATATCTATAAAATAATATATTATAATGCTTCCATCTTACACAACCCAGATGATGACTTTTTGAAAAATGTTTCAAAACTTGTATATAACTTTATTTGGAAAAAAGGGATAGGATTAAGAGAAATACTTTGATTGACTAATGAGTATGAATTTAATCAATCAATTTATTTTTTGAAATGTTAGACCTTCCTCAGTTTTACGGAAATGTCCTTTCCACATTCAGTAGATGTAAAAAGCAAAAAACCATTGATAGTGTAAAGAGAGATGAATTTCTAAGTGATTTTTTATGGAGCAATACACTTTTTCATTGTAACCCTTGTGTTTTAAAATCTGGATACAAAGCGGTATCTTATACGCCCAAAGATATTTTTGATGAGTCGGAAGAAATGTACATGTACGACATTTTGTATTTTTCAAAGGTTTTAAAAAAGAACAATTTCTTATGTGAATATTATATGCTTAAAAAGGTTGTTAAGGCATACCCCCCCCCCAAAATTAATTGTTCCTATGCAAATTATATGACAGTAAAAAGCAATTTTTATTACTCAATGCTTCCTTAGGTGAAATTTCAAAAGCCTTTGAATGAAAATAGATGGAAAAGAGAATTCAATGTTACAGAAGACTGTATTTGGAAATACATATATACAAATAAAATAACTAGAATGACTGAGAAAAGAATATCTGAATTCAACTATGAATTATTACATGATATTTTGAATAACAATGTTTTTGTGAGCAAGTGGAACAAAGATGTATCACCTTTGTGAGAAGTTTGTAAGATTGAAGAAGACACAAAACATCTTTTGTATGATTGTAATATTACCAAACGTCAGTTCTTTTCTCAATTTTGATATTACTTGAAAAATCATTGTACTTGGATTCTATCATGAAACCAATGAAAAAATCTTGTTTTTCAATAATCTAATAACCTTTATTACGTTTATTATGTAAAACTATATTACATGAAATGCAGGATGAAAAATGAATCAATGTCAGAAAGAAATATCCGACAAAAGTTAAAATGTGAGCTTTTTACACAAAATGCTGTCCTTAAACAAATTGGTCAAATTAAAAATGACATTTATTATATGAGGTGATTCTTTGTAATATAAATGTAAATTTTGATCCCTTGTTATGTGATATATGTATAGATATGATATTGATATGTATAATCAATATGGTATATGGAAAAAAAATTGTGATTTTTGAAATGATTTTTCTGATGCATGATATGCATTATAATATGCATAACGATTGTTATGATGTATGCATTATGAAAGGAAATTTTCTGATGTTTGATATGCATTGTGATTTTTATGATGTATGCATGCATTACGAAACCAGCATTTTAACAAGAGGTACTGTGAGCAATGCTCACTAAGAATACCCCCCGCTTACCCCAATCTCCCAAAGGGTGTTGGTAATAGGTAAAACTTCAGTATCATGATCCAAAAGGTATCTTGGAACACAGCATCTCCATGCGATGAAAAAAGCCGTTAAAGAATTTAAATGGAAATCATATTGCTACTTTGATGTCCAGTGCGCGTGACCTTTGACCTTTTGACCCCAAAATCGATAGGGAACATCTTCATCCCATGGGTAGTCCATAGTCCATATGTATGATATGGTGACTGTAGGTGGAAAGGATAACGCTTTAGAGCCCGGAAACCATATTGCTACTTCGATGTCCAGTGCGCTTGACCTTTGACCCCAAAATCGATAGGGAACATCTTCATCCCATGGGTAGTCCATATATATGATATGGTGACTGGAGGTGGAAAGGATAATGCTTTAGAGCCCGGAAACCATTGCGTCTACAGACGGACGGACGGACAGACAGACGGACAACCCGATTCCAGCTTGTTGCGGGGGGTATAATAAAAGATAAAAAAACCCTATAACTTTGCCCCTCACGAAAATATTAACAGCTGTGAAGGAGAAACTTCAAACGTACTGTGCGACTACATATGCCAGAAGTGGTGTTAATCAAATGCGGATTCTAAAATATTCTAAAGAACTTTTAGTAAACATGAAATCACAAAACTTCTCAAATCAACAACATCAAAACGTATGACTTTTCAACTCTTTACACGACCATCCCTCATGAAAAATTAAAGACTCGACATTTGACATCATAGACAGTTGCTTCTTCAAACAATTACATATTGTATGTAAACAAAACATGACACGAACCTTGTTTATATAACAAAGAATTCCGAGTGCTGTATCTCACTTGTAACTCAAAAACTGATATTCAAATTTGGTTGACCATTAAAAATACATTTTTTTTTTTTGAATTTTCATCATTTATTAAAAAGTATACATACTATTTGGGATAAAATATCCTCGGATACTCCCTCTTAATTCTCACCAATGGTGCCAGGGGCCCATTGGATTGAATGTATTTTATTATAATATTATTTTATATAAGGCATATATATAATTTATATGAAAATACATAATATCAAATATTTTTCGAAATCATGAAAATATCATATACAACGTTGATGTAGATATATCAACAGTAGAATAACATAGAAATTACTTAAGGAATAATATATGAACAATGTAGTCCTAAGTTGACCGTATAGTTATAATGATAAATATTTAAGGATAGTTTATACTGGTCTCTTCACAGCAGTCAAGTTACATTAATTTACAAAGATGTTCAAAAAATTTATGCTCTTTTGCATTTATATACTTCAATACTGATGTATAGAAACATAATGATTTTTTAACATGATTATACATATTAAAAGTCGTTTCACTTAAAGAATCTAATCTACATAACATTTTATGTTTGTATATTCTGTAGTCTATATAAGTAATAAGTAAATTTAAGGATTTGGTTTTATCATTTTGTTCTAGAAAAAACCCAACAACAATGTGTTTCCATTGAACTTTGAAGGATAGATAACTGCTAACAGTGTTCCATATATTTAAAACATTATCACACTCGTAAATCAGATGTTTTGTAGTCTCAACATGCTTACAATGTGTACATTCATTCTTTACATCTTTTTTCCATTTGCTAATATATGCATTATTACATAATATGTTATTCAATAACTTATAACTGAATTCCGCTATCTGTTTGTCTTTCAAATCTTTAATTTTACATTTATAAATGTTTATCCAATTAGAATCACCGAATATTCTGAATTCTTCAGACAGTAATGCCTGAAAATTGGGTTTGCAAAACTTTTTTTCAACTAAATTTTTATAAAAAAGATTACTTGATGTTTTAAGTATATTGGTAAATCCAAGAAGGAAGTTAAAATTAGTGACATTTTGTTTATTTACACAGCTTGGATTTGAAAAATCGTTTAGTCCTCGAATTTTTCTCGTGATTGTCATAATAATTTTGTATTCACATAGCCAGTTAGATTTGTCATTAATGTTTGAATAATGTTCTAGCGGTTTAAAAATTCCATCATCAAATAAATCACTAACATATAAGATACCAGATCTCGCCCAATTATCGAAGAAAATGGGTTTTCCTTTATATTTCAGATTTGTGTTATTCCATAATGGTTGTTGTAAAATATCATCAGGTAATCTTTTATCAAAGTTAAGTTCTCTTTTACATTCATTAAAGCAACACAGCATTTCTTTATAAAATAGTGGTAATTTAGTTTTGTTTAAATTCCCCACATCAGTAGTTGAACATTTTAACATATCGTATATATCAAAGTTAAGTTTTCTACAATAATTATTTAAAATTTCAAGTAAGACTCCCTTTGAATTTAATAATCTCGGTATCCATGCTGCTTTTAATTTGCATTCTACATCTACTATTGAAAGACCACCTCTTGTTACATCTCCAACCAAAGTGTTTCTTTTGATTCTTTTTTTATCCCAAATGAAATTAAAGATTAATCGTTGTACTTTTTTCATAAAATCTTTATCAGGAAGACATAGAATTGACGATACATATGTTAATTTTGAAATGGCAAGTGTATTTATAATGCATGCTTTGCCAAAAAGTGTTAATTTTCTTCTTTTCCAGGATTCAAACAATTTTTCCATTTCATTATATATTCTCATCCAATTTTTATTGCAACATTCTTCTTTATCGTGACCTAAAAAAATGCCTAGACACTTGACCGCTTTACTTGTAACTCTAATACCAGAAAGTTCTTCAAACTGATTTTTCAATCTTCCAAGCAAAATACATTCAGTTTTGTTGATATTAATTTTAAAGCCAGCACTTTCACAGAATTTATTTATTTCATCTAGCGCATTTTTCATAAAAATTTCATTATTTACCGCAACTGTTAAATCGTCTGCGTGCTGTATACTCTTTATTTCAGAATTATTTATCACAACACCGTTAATGCTGTTATTGTTTTTTATTCTAATCGCTAAGATTTCTGCTACAAAAAGAAAAAGGAGGGCTGATAGGGGACACCCTTGTCTAATCCCCCTTGTCATCGAGCATATCTTAGAAAGCCATCCATTATTTTTCATTTTAAAGATTGGTTCTGTATATAGAATTTTAGTCCATTTGATAAAATTATTTCCTATATTGAATTTATTCAACACTTTAAAAAGAAAATTCCATTCCACAGAATCGAATGCTGTTTTCAAAATCTAATAATTGTAATATTCCTTCCAAATTTTCAGTTTCACAATATTCAAATATGTCTAGTAGGAGTCTTGCATTCTCCCCAATATAACGTCCTTTAATATAAGCAGTTTGGTTTTCATTAATTATACCTGATAAAACTTTTTGCAGTCTTTTAGCAAAAATAATGGCAATTATTTTATAGTCAGTATTTGTCAAACTCATCGGTCTATAATTTTTAAGTTGATTATTTGCTCCCTTTTTAAAAACCAATGATATTACTGATAATCTTTGAGTATGTGTCATTGTTTCATTGTTAAAAATCTCTTTTAGAGCATCATAAAAATATGGTCCAATTTCATTCCAGAAAATTTGGTAAAATTCATTAGGCAAACCATCGAGACCAGGTGATTTATCAGTTTTCATATTAGAAACCGCCTCCGTACATTCTTCGAAAGTTGGGAAAAGTTCCAACATGTCTTTATTTTCATCACTTAATAGTGGTATATTTACTTCCGACAAATAACTGTCAATGATTTCATCATCTAAGTTTTTACTAGCATATAAATTTTGATAAAAATCAACCATTTCCCCTAATATTTTATTAGGTTTGTTTATCTTTTTATTGTTTGAGTTTAGAATTTCTGTAATGACATTTGAGGATTGATGCTGTTTTTCTAAGTTTAAGAAATAAGAAGTACTTTTCTCTCCATTTTCTATCCATTTAGCTTTTGATCTTATTTGTGCGCCTTTAGATTTTTTATCATAAATACAATCTAGCTCTGCTTCTAGAGTTTTAAGTTTTTTGTAATTTAAGTCTTCGGGTCTCCCAGTTTCTAATTTTCCAATTTCTTCCTCAATTGCTTTAATCCTTTTTTTAACCGATCTTTGTTTAAATATTGAAAAATTTATCGAAAATTCTTTTACTGCGCGTTTAATTTGTTCCCATTTATCAATTGGGTTTAATGAATTGTCAATGTTGTTTATGACGTTTTTAATTCCGTTTTTATATTTCTCATCTTGTAAGTGTGATACGTTTAATATCCAGTACCCTGGTCCTCTCTTATCGTTTGAAATTATAAAGTGAAATTTTAAAAATCTATGATCAGACATTCGAGATCCCTTGGAGTGAGTGCCTGGAATTTTTCTTATTATCATTCCGCTAAATTTGGGACAAAAGTTATCATTAATGAAAACATAATCTATCCGACTTTTTGGATTATTATCTGCATCACACCATGTTAGACCACACATGTCGGGATAATTTCTTTTCCAGAAATCAATTAAATCAAAACTATTTACTATATTATTAAGCCAATCTATACTTTTGTCATGTTTATCATTTAATTGACAGTTGAAATCTCCACAGAGAATTATGTTGTCATTTAAACAATTTTTTGAAATAAAACTTTTTAAATTCTTGAAAAAATCACATCTTTTACAACTCGTATTGGGAGCGTATATATTAACAATAGAAAATATACTACCTTTTATATCAACATTTAAAAGAATTTTTCTACCATCTAAAGACCTTTTAACATTCAAAACTTCAATATCAAGATTTTCTCTAAATAAAATTGAGACCCCTTTACTAAATACTGAGTCGCTGTAGTTATGGAATGATTTTCCTTTCCAACCAAGATTATATTTACTTTCATACTTTTTAACAAAATGTGTTTCTTGTAAAACTACAATATCTATTTTCGTTTCTAATAGCCATGAATATAATTTATTCCTTTTAACATCAGTATTTAGACCCCTAACATTTACTGATATAAAATTTATTTTTTCCATGATGTATAGTGTCCATATAGTGTCAATATAATGAAATTATGATATAATACAATTAAGTACGTTAAACAACAATTGGTAGTACTAATGTATCTAAACATCATTACCGCAATTTCAAAATCCAGTCCCTAGTTCAATCCGTTCAAGTTCGTATCTATTATACGTGTACTGGGCATAAGTTCGGAGTCTATCCATTCGCGGATTCACCAGGGTCAGAGTCATTTTCCGATGAAGCATCGCATCCTGACGTGGATTCGACTTCCGTTTCAGCGCGCAAAGAGCGGAACATTTCGGCGATATTTTTCTGGGATTTTCCGTGCCTTTTCTGGTTCCTAGAACTTGGCTTGGGCTGACTCCATTGGTCGCTCTTTTTGCGTTTTCTGATTTTTTTTGGCCACTTTACCAATGATTTGTCCTAAGAGTTTCTGTCCGGGCCATGGGTACCTGTCTGGTCCAGTCCTGTCCCCCACTTGTCATTAAAAGTAGACTCGGCGAACAGGGTATCCTTTTTAACAGATCTGAGCTTTTCTCTGAATCTCTCCACTTGAATGCATTTATTTTCTATTATTTCTTTCATAACATCCTCAGAGGATTCGTTCCATTGATCATTGACTTTCACTTTATCACCAATGCGTTTGGCGGAAAGCGCATCTGTAGCATTTTGAATTGATTTGGCAGTATCCTGGTCCCCACATCTTAAAGCCTTGGAATATTGGAAAGCGTGTTCCGCGGATTTATGCTGTACTCCAAATACATTGAGTTCGCATGGGAAAAAATTTGACAGAATATTGTTCTCACCATTGAAAGATACAACATTTTCTTGAATTTGATAAGAAATGCATTTTGAATCTCCTGGTTTGTGACCAGACGTTTTACAGACTCTACATCTAGGTGTGTTTTTACAGTTTTTCGCAGTATGCCCCGTTTCCCAGCATTGGTTGCAGGTAAGATTTCTCTGAATTTTAGGTTGACCGTAGTGGAACAATAGGCAGCGAATTCCAGCGCAGTAATTTACTCGAGGTAAAACTTTTCCGTTCTTAAGGGGTTCTATATATACTAAGCGGTTCCCATTGAAAAAGCTTGTCATTTTGTTTGTCACAGGATGCCGTATTTTTTCATACAGGATTTTGCTTCTTAACTTGACACCAAGCGTATCCAAAAGCTCGATCACGGCAGACTCGTCGATGGAGAGAGGTAATCCGCAAAGGCGAATTTTCAATGTGTTGACTGTAGGGTCGTGATTTCCTGAAGAATACGGGTTTGTATCAAAAAATGACAAGGAAATGCTTTGTATGGATATACCCTCCGTAAGCAGTTTTCCCCTACTATTTGGGGTTTTCACATATATACGCCATAGGTTCCCGTCAAGCTGAAGGCAGTGGAGTGAGTTGCCAATAACTTCCATCACACGCTCCATTAGCATGAAATCAGTAACCCGATTATCGTCACAGCACTGAACATCAGAGTCCTTCAGGTATAACGGTTTTATCGTTCTATCGAGCTGTTCGACCATGTTGGGCAGTTTACAAACGATACAGGTGAACTCAGGTGATAATCACTCACTGCGTACTTCGTACGACCAGTATAGAAAATATATACAAATCCAATTTTGGAAAAAGAAAGAAAAATATCACATATATACACTCTTATTGAACATCCCTTAAAGTTTGTTCTTGCAGAATGTTCAAAGTTCCGAAAAACGGCGACAATAGTCAAAAACACAGGAGCAAGGCGAAAACACGTGTCACGTGACGGTCCTACTAAAATACTTTAGTTAATGTAAAACTTATACAGTACCAATTTTGATGCACCAGATGAGCATTTCGACAAATAATGTCTCTTCAGTGATGCTTAAGCGGAAATTTTGGAAATTCGAAATAACAATATACTCATGATACTTGTAAGAGATAAAGTGCCAAAACCTGGAGCCTCGTTCGTCCAAGGATAAGAGCTATGCATGAAGGAGATATAATCCTTAATTTTGAAATGAATTTCTAAATTTTATCCCAGCAATTAATTATACATCCGT